>NW_026705774.1:0-300000 GCF_029867415.1 Vicia villosa | reverse complement strand
TATACGCGAGGTCCAAGTATCTTTGGTTACTTATTGGTTTCTTCAAGTTTAACAATGGTGTTTCTATGAAGCAAGATTCACCGTATAGAAACTTGTGGTAGCCTCAACCAAGATAGCTTATGAAGGTTTATTTGTGGCTTTCATCGATGTTTAAGTGTGTGTGACCTAGTAGAGCAAAACTCTAGCTCTCCCTACTCGGTGTAAGGCTTGCCTAAAGCATGAAGTTGTCTCCAATTGTCTTTTAAATGGACTCTTGAGTTGTGGTTCAAATGGTATTGTTTAAAATACTTTGATTTAAAAAAAAAAGTCATACACTAAATTTCATATATGGTAGTAATAGAAACAGATATAATTTTTGAAGAAAAAAAGTACCGGCATTTAGAGTGGTGGCCCAAGAGCCCATAGAAAATAAGGAGTAACAAGTAAAGCATCAAGATGCATTAATCATTATTTTTACTAAAAAAACATTTTATATATTGAGGATATTGTGCAATGTCGGGTTTTTCCCCTCATATTTAAAGGGTGGTATTGCTTCCTTCGCTCAGTTAACACTCTTGATTCTTGTGCCTTCGTCGAAGTTAGGCTGCGCTCTTCTCGATTCATCAATGGCCTCAAACAACATAACTTCAACATCAACATCAAGATCTAAAGTTTGTATCGATTTCCATTCTCCTATTTACTTTTGCTTTCTTTAATTCCATTCCTTTTAGGTTTTCATTTCTCATTTTCATATATATGATAGCGATTCTTCAAAATTCAACTCCGACGATTGCACGTTACTCTCTTTCTAATGAGATCAAGAAGTGTTGTAACCAAATAATCATTTCATCGAATCATTGTGTAGATGCATGTATTTTTCTATGTATCAGTGATATTTTATTCCATGGACAGAAACAACATGGAGAGGCTGCTATTGATGATTGTCAAATCTTGAAGAACAAAATAGATTCGTTAAAAGAAAAGATCCATGACGAGCGACTTAAATCAATTAAAGTAAGTTCAATTGGGTGGGTGATTATTTGAATTGATCTAGCTTTGTGTCATTATGTTTGGTAGAGTTTTATTCCATTGTAAATTGAGTGAAATCAAGTTGATCTACTAGTGACATTTACGTACTTGGTCCTGAGTTAACTCGTTTTTATGGAATTATCGGTCGATTTCCTCTTTATTTATTTTTGCAGAAAATTGGATAATTCCAATGTTGAGAACAGTCTGTCAAAATTAAATCATGTTTCATAATGAGCTCTGCCATTTTTCTTGCCTTTTCCCCCCTACTTTAGTGGTATCATTGAAATACTTAATTATTTATTGTTTGAATCCCCCACCCCAATTTCTATATGAAAGGTGGACAAGGGTTCTCTTTGTTAACCTTGATATTTAGCTTTGATTTAATTTCCTCAGGATAAACTTTGGATAAATAGGGAGAATCTTCGGTTTCAACTTTCCGAGGTCATGGCAGCAGTGTCAAGAAATACCTCATTACAGACCGAGGAAGTTAACGCTAAAATGCTTTCTTCAAGAATTGACAATCCTGTCAGTAAGTTTAGTGGTTTCCGTCAGGGTTTAGGAAGGAGAGAACAGATACAAAATCAAGATGTATCCTTTGAGAAAAGTTTCATGTTACCAAGCTCTGAAAAGATACCTCCATATACATTTTGGTTACATTTGGCCAGGTGGGTCTTATTTTCACATTTTAAAGATTTAGAATCCTATAATGTGCATTTTTAAAAATTGAAAACACATGTTTATTCCTAAACTCTATTCCGCTTTAAAATATATATTTAATATTTAATGCCATCATTCATGTGTTATTTTCATTGTGTATTTATTGCTTTATTAAAATCTTTTGCACAAAATAGGAATGAGAGAATGACCAAAGATCAATCATTTGCGGCAAGAAGAAACATATACTATCAACATGGTGGTGAAACAATGATATGTAGTGACACCGAAGAAGAGTGCAAAGAGAATAAAGAAGCTAAACATTTTTCTCAGGGTGAAGACCAAATTCTATGGTAAATCAAAATGGAGATGTATTATTATACTTACATTTAGAAGTTTTATTTATGTGAATAAGTATAAAATACCCATAAGAGCTAGAGATCCTAGTTGCAGTACTTTTTGTTACAAGTGATATGAATCTTCAATTTCCAGTTGGAATTTCCGCCTTATTGCGGTCCGCCCCTAGTCGCCTTAATTGCGGCACTTTGGCTTGCCTTCATTGCAGCCCCTAATACCTTCATCGTGTTGGCTTTGAAGGGCTGGATTTACTCCCACATTGCTTAGAGATATGGCCTGTGTTGTGTTTATAAGTGGGGGCAATCCTCACCTTACAAGTCGGTTCTTAAGCCGGTTTTGTAGGGATGAGTTAGGCCCAACCCATACATTATGAGATTTCCATATTGAACTTTGTAATGATATAGTCATAGATGCCTTGCTGGTTCTCCAATGTTTTTCCTTGGAGCTGTAGTTGAATAAGTCCTTTATCATTTTGCCATACAACAAAATGTTTAAATTAAATACCATATTTAAACTCATTATGCATCCTTTTTCACTTCATTTTTAAGTTTCTCATATACTGAAACTACTATTTGACTATTGAATATATTAGGATGGTATTTGAGGAACATGATTTTACTGAGGAGGCATTGAGTGTTGTTCATAGCTGTATTGGGGGCACTCACTCAGAGATTCAGGTAAAATTGAATGTATAACATACATTAATGTTTTCATGATAATTATTAACCTTAGTACTCATTGCAAAGAGATTCATAGCTGTATGGTTTAGTTTATTGGCGGATCTCATAGACTTGCATGATTTTTTGTAAATGGCAAAAAATAATAAATAGTGAAAAAGCAATTAAAAGTAGTGCTAGGAAAGTAGTACTAGGAGTATTCTGAACTAAAACAGAAGTACAAAAATGAGAAAAAAAAACAAACCGATAAAAATAACACAACAAGAAAAACACAAAACCACCCCACCCAGAACATGCCAACACCACCACACTAGCTCAAGCCAACAAAGAGTAGAGAGAACCACCAGTCAATCAACCAAAGGGCGCTGAAGATCAAGGGCCAAACCAAGCTCAGACCGGATCACCACCGCCAACAACACAACATTATCGGACCAAACACTAGTGAGAATCCCCTTCCCATTCAGAGTGAGAATATGAAAAATCCCCAGATCTAGCGAGAAACCACTCTCAGGAGGAAAAAATGATATACTGTCTATCAAATATTGAACAATCATAATCCTTTCCCGGGAAGATTAGGTCATTACATGATTTACAAACGAGTCGCACAACCAAATTTCAAATCAAAGCCAAACCAGATCTGACGCTCTTCCCCACCCCAATCGAGGAGAAAATATCAACAAGAATAATAATACTCAAAGGCATCACCATCTCCCATCTTAACCACCTAAACACACTATTCATAAAATCACAAATTGCGAAAAGTTGATTGAGTTGGAGCTCTTTCCTGAAGTAATTGCCAAAAAAGAACTTTGACCTTATTGGGCACCCAAGTTTTCCACACACTCGATAAAGTCGTAATCATCTCTTTTGAGCAGCCGCCCCCACATGGGCAACCTCCGGAAGCACCAAACAAACAAAGCTAATCGAGTACATGCCAGAAGAGTCGTGCTTCCACAACTAAGTGTCCTCATCATGGGACAAATGAGCTCCATTCCGAGTCGTAAACAATGAGACAAGCAACTCCTCCTCCAAACATACCTCCTCTCCTTCATCTAAGATCCATGACCCACCCACCCACCATATGACCAATCATATCGAGGAGAAAATATCAACAAGAATAATAATACTCAAAGGCATCACCATCTCCCATCTTAACCACCTAAACACACTATTCATAAAATCACAAGTTGCGAAAAGTTGATTGAGTTGGAGCTCTATCCTGAAGTAATTGCCAAAAAAGAACTTTGACCTTATTGGGCACCCAACTTTTCCACACACTCGATAAAGTCGTAATCATCTCTCTTGAGCAGCCGCCCCCACATGGGCAACCTCTGGAAGCACCAAACAAACAAAGCTAATCGAGTACATGCCAGAAGAGTCGTGCTTCCACAACTAAGTGTCCTCATCATGGGACAAATGAGCTCCATTCAGAGTCGTAAACAATGAGACAAGCCACTCCTCCTCTAAACATACCTCCTCTCCTTCATCTAAGATCCATGACCCACCCACCCACCATATGAGTATGACCAATCATATCGTCTCTCTAGTTTGAATTGAAACGTGATAAAGTCTTTGGAATTTCTCTGCGAGAAGCACCCCTAACCTAACAGTCCTTCTAGAAAGTCATGGACCAAATTCACCACACCATCAGAAAACTGATAAACCGTTTAAACATGTTTATAGGAGAAGGGATATGACAACAACAACCAAGCTTTATCTCAACAACCAAGCCTTATCCCACTAAGTAGGGTTGCCTACATGGACAAAATGGGAAAAGGTGCACATGAACAACGAGGACAACTAGCAGTAAAAGAAGTGGATGAAGGTGTGCAAGAAGCATGAATGACAGAATGTCCAGGTGGCACTAGGTGATCGGAGGATCATGATTGAGAATCAGGATCATAATTACATAAAAAAAGGAAGGCAATGAGAGTGAGGTAAGCAATTCGTGAGTAGGGAAAAGGGGCCAAGTGTATGGTTGTTCTCACATTAGTAAGGACGATCTCTCTTAAGAGTCACATTTGTTCTGTTTCCATTTCCGTTTCCATTTCCTGGAAGGATAATTCTCTCCATCCATTGTAACAGTTCTTTGATTCAATAATAATACACCCTACTCATATTCATCATATTTTTATACCTGTACTGTTAATCGACGACGCAACTGCAGCTGTAGTGTTGGAACGCGAACGGCGGCTGGATCGCCGGGAGGATCGAATGCAAGTATGCAACGGTTGGAGGCACCGTGTTTCTCCGACAATGATCCGTATGGGTGGGTTTACCGAGCTGAGTGTTATTTTGAGATCAACCATATTCCTAATGAAGAGAAGGTGTTGGCTGCGTCAATCTTCTTTGAGAAGAAGGTGTTGGCAGGAACTAAGCCTAAATTCAGTTCAGCTTATCACCCTCAGATGGATGGGTAGTCAGAGGTAACTAATCACACCTTGGAATCATATTTACGGTGTTTTGTGAATGGGCAACCTAAGCAATGGGTGAAATGGTTAGGCTGGGCATAGTTCTGGTTTAATTATTTATTTAATTCTTCTACTGGCATGAGCCTATTTAAGGCCATGTACGGGAGAGAAGTACGACTATCATCAATTACCCTAGAGTGGGGGCTAGAGTCAGGGAGTTGATCAATTATTGCTGGAAAGAGATGTTGTGTTGGGTGAGCAGAAGAATCAAGTAATCTGATGAAACAATGGGCTTACAGGAAAATAAGAGAGGTGGCTTTTGATGTCGGGGATATGGTCTATGTGAAAGCTCAACCTTACTGGTTCAAATCCCTTGCTAACAGGCCTAATGAGAAATTGGGTCCAAGGTTTTATGGGCCATTTGCTATTACTGAGAAGATAGGTCAGATCGCCTATTAATGGACTTGCCCCCTAATTCTAAAATATATCCTGTATTTCATGTATCACAGTTAAAGAAACAGTGGGAGCAGGGTTCACTGTGCAGCCACTACCACAGTGCTTAAACGAGAGGATTGCGAGTTTCAAGTTCAGCCTAAGGAGGTAAAATGGGAAAACTTTTAAACATGTCTATAAGAGAAGTGATAAAATGGGAAAAATGGGAAAGGGTGCACATGAGCAAGGAGGGACAGCTGGCTGTGAAAGAAGTGAAGGAAGGTATGCAAGAAGCAAGAATAACAGAATATCCAGGTGGCACTAGGGGGATTGGAGGATCATGATTGAGAATCAGGGTCATAATTACATAAAAAGAGGAGGGCAGTGAGAGTGAGGTAAGCAACTATGAGTAGGGAAAAGGGGCCGAGTGTGAGGTTGTTCTCACATCAGTAAGGGTGCTCTCTCTTAAGGGTCACATTTGTTCTGTTTCCATTTCCTCCAAGAATTTTCTCCATCCATTGTAACTGTTGTGATTCAATAATAATAAACCCTACTCATATTCATCATACTTCTATTCCTGTACTGTTATTGTTTTATAGCATATTAAAAACTAGTCCGAGGTTGATTCCAGGTCTGCTCCGAGAAGAGAAATAAATTTCCACCCGGAAGAGGTAGACTGAAATCGCTCCAATTGCCAGCGTAGTGGGTCAAAGAAAAGTTGGACCTGTATCTAGCTGTGACCGCCTTCACCTTAAAGCCAGCCCCCAAATAATGACCCTCCAGTGTCACTTTCCCAAGTCATATTAACCAGGCGAAGATCCCTCACCCCAAGACCTTTCCTACTCTTAGGCTTGCACACCATAGACCAACTAACCCAAGCAACTGTATTCGGACCCTTTACCTCAAAAGAAATCGGCTCTGCAAGTGAAGTTTCATTGGTCTTGATATCTGTTAAGAATGTGGTTGAGCCTAACTCAATCCTACAAAACCGGCTTGTAGGGTGAGGATTGCTCCCACTTATAAGCACATGTTCAGGTCATATATTGTCCGATATGGGACTCTTAACACACCCCCTCATGTCCAGGACTAGACAATTGGAGTGTGGAAATAAATGGTGGGTGACCCGATAGCAGAAACCTGATAGTAGGTGGCCCACCGGATCTTAAACGAGGCTTTGATATCATGTTAATAAATGTGGTTGGGCCTAACTCAACCCTACAAAACCGGCTTGTAGGGTGAGGAATTGAGGATTGCCCTTACTTATAAGCACATATTCAGGCCATATATTGTCCGATGTGAGACTCTTAACAATATCAATTTGCAATAATATTAAGTTTTATTAATAATAACAATACTAAATTATATTAATACTTTATATTCAATTGACTTCAATGATCCACCTTTAAACTATTTTTTTATAGGTGAATATTAAAAGCACATGTATTTTTAACAATAATTTTTATGCAGGAGAGGTATAAATATCTCAAGGAAAAGGACATGCATGCTAAAAATTCTCGAGAAAGTGAATCTATTACTGGAATATGTTTGGACAAAAGTTTGAGTGCCAGTTTAAGTACTTTTGATCACTTTTTCTGTCGTCGTTGCATGGTAAATATTAAAAAACTTCATTTTTAGCATTCTTGTCATCATCTTTATGTTTAATTTCAAATATCTTGTGTGTTTATGCTTTTCTAATTCCCTACAGATCTATAATTGTCCTTTACATGGATGTTCACAACCCTTAATATATCCTGTAAGGAAAAAATCTTCTACATTTGTTTCTAAACTTATGTTATCTATCAGTAAATTGACAACAATTTAATTCTTAGAGTGAAAAGCAATCAGTTTGGAATGAACCAGAAGGTGAGAGTAAACCCTGCAGTGATAATTGTTACCTTAAGGTATTTTTCTTCTCATTTGCTTGGTGTTTCATGTAATTTTATCAACCTCTGACAATCGTATGTTCCTTCAAATGCTTCACATTCTATGATCTATGTGTGCTACATCTACGTGCCTTTCAAAGATAATTAATTATCCATCCATTTCATTTTCGAATTGATTACAATTTTCAAACAATAATGCTAATGATTCTTCACCTTGCTCAACATTTCAAAGATGAATTTCAGAGGATGAACCTAAATGGATTATTATTTTTGATTTTTTTTTCCGGTCTAAAATGTAGATAGTGATAAATACCGCCTGAAAACTCCCAAATACAAAGAGAAGATTTTAAGTAACTGATAGAGACCCAAGTATGGGACCATTAGGAAAAAAAGGGTTATTATGTAATAATGAGGGTGATAAGTATATATAGTGAGGTAAGTGGATTGTAGTGATCATGCAAGAAATATTGGAATGAACAATTATATGATATTATGATTAGGCATAGATAAGGTTTTCTCCATCTCCTAGGAGCTTGACTCTAGAGTAGATTTAGTTTATTTTCTTTCTACAATTTTCTCTCCTCATCAATAAATTAAATATATTCTATTTTCCATTGTTGATACATTTCTATTTATTAATTTGTGTTTTGGAATTTTGGATTTCCATCAATAACTACAGAGAATATCCTCTCTAACAATTTCAACATTGACAGTCGATTAGGCCTGGAGAGAGAAAACATGTAGATTTTGTAGTAAAGAGAGTAAATCAAATGGAGAGTAGTCATACACTAGAGGTAGAGGAGGACCTAGAAAACTTTAAGAGAGGCTATTAAGAAAGATCTCAAGATTAATAAGTTGGATAGAAATATGGTTTTTCATCGAAAATTATGACGTAGTTTGATATATGTAGCCGACCCCAATTAGTGGAATAAGACTTAGTTGTTGTTGTTTAAAAATAATTAAATTATAAAAAAGATGTTATTAAGTGATCGGATGTTGGATACATACCTAATAAAAGTTTACGGTACTGGAGTCTTCATCTTTTTCTTAATATATTAAATAAAGAATAAATATGAAAAGAAAGTCACATGGTTGAATCACTTTTTTTTCTACTTGTCGATTCCTCTACGATTGAACGATGAGTTTTTTGTTTCACCTCCTTGGCCTCAAAAGGATAACAACAAAAATTCACACTTTTCTTTTCTATTTGTTGATTCCTCTACCATTTGACAGATGAGATTTTTGTTTCCCCACCTTAACCTCAAACGGATAAACAACAAAAATTCACATTAATGTTTGTTTGGCAAAATTCATCACTGCTAGCTACTAAAAAAAATATTTCAAGTTTTTACATACTAGCTTGAAAAAATGATTTCAACTTCTATCTATATGATAACTTTTATTTAATGTATTATATTTTTATTAATTATTTAATGATGCATGCTTTCCAATTTGTTTTAGATGAATGATTCATATTTATTAATTGCAGATAAAGGATGTCAATACTTCATCAGAAAAACCAACTCTAGAGTCTTCTCCAGATAAAGAAATTAAAAAAACAGAAAATGTTGAAATGGATTATCATTTAGATCTCAATTCAGATGTTAAGGACTCAGATCTGCCAGTCTCATCATTATGTGACTCAACTTCTCCTTGTGAATCTCAAAATTCTCATAAAAAGCTGAAGCGAATCCTAGAGAGCAAAGAAACTGCAAATGGAGATTATAACAAAGAAAGTGCGGAAATCACAGATAAAATAGAATTGTTGCGATTATCCAACTCAATGGAATGGCAAGTTGATGAGAAGCATAGTATATCAGATTGGAAACCTTTAGAGAAAGATTTATATTTGAAGGGAATTGAAATGTTTGGGAGAAACAGGTATTGATCTTTATTGATTTTTCACATTGCAATTACTAGTACTTAGTTTGTTGCTGGCATTATTTGAAGAGAATTGTTTTATAATATAAAATTCAAGAATGATATTAACTTTAGACAATTGATATTATTTTTTTACAAATTTATCTTTTTAAAAGAAATAGTTAGTTGGTGTTTTCATAAGATATTTGAAGAGAATATTTGTTACATATTATTGCAAAATATATACCATAGTTGAAAATATTTTGGAAAAACTAGTTAATATTGTTTTTTTTTGCAGCACAGTTGAAAACTTGAAATGGTTTTATTCTATAACTAAAGAAAAATGCAATAAGAGTGGTGCATGTGAGTGGTTTTATTCATAGGATTCAATTAAGTCTAACCCAAACTCTAATGGCATCAAAGTCTATTCAAAATTTGTTGAGTCATTTGCTATGAGACGACATGGTCATGCATGTGAGTGGAATATGTTCCGCATAAGAGCTGTGCGTTGAGAGCTTCACAATAGAGAATATATACACCCAGAAAGTGTTTATGATTGAGAGACATCCTTTGGTCTACAAGTCTATCTTGTAGTATTGACTTAGAATCAACTCAAATTCTATTTTTCAATTTCTCTAGTATTGAGTTAGAATTTACATGTGCATATTATTTCTATTGTGTTGTTGAAAACATTGAACTATTTTTCAATAAATTGTTTTTTTTATCATGTTTCTGCCTATATACATTTGTAAACCATTCTTGTTTCTTGGGCAAGAATTAAGTTCTATCATAGTATTATTCCTTGTAACATTTTTTTGATCTGCAGTTGTCTTATATTTCGAAACTTACTTTCTGGATTCAAGACTTGCACGGAAATAGCCAGCTACATGCGTGTTGAAGAGGCGGCCCGTAGATCCATAGATGAAAATGGAAAATTTGATGCAAAGTGCACTGTGAGTATTGCCAGCATTCATTTCCTTATCTTCTATTAGTTTGTATAGTCTTCACTATATTTTGTTACAATTAGTTTTCAGCTACATTCGTGTTGTGATCATACTTTTTGGAGATGTTTGATGCAGATAAAATGTTTGTATAGCTAATTTTTGCATACATACTATAGGATGAGTGGAAATTTATTGAAGAAACAAATTTTAGCTACAATCCTCAAATAATTCTAAAACTCTTAAGTGTAAGTATGTAAGTATCAGATATGCCTAAGAGGGGGTGAATTAGGTACTTTATAATTTTTTCGGTTTTATGGTGTAAAGGTGATTATTTTTCTGGTTTATGGTGATGTTACTAAAAGATGTAAAGTGCAGAAAAATAAACGACACAAGGATATATCCTGGTTCCCCTCACAAACCGAGAGTACTCCAATCCCCTTACGCAGTAAAATATTTTAATATAGTTGGTATCTTGTACAAGCCTAACCAAACACCAAGAACAATCCTCTTGGACCAAGAACAATCCTCTTGGACCAAGAACAATCCTCTTGGATTTTTTACTAAGACCACTTATGAGAACAATCCTCTCGAAGTGTCTAACTTGTTTCCAACAATCCTGGATAACAAGAATACAACAAGTATTTGATTTTGTATAAGAGTTTGAATAGTAGAACAATGTATCAATCACTTGATTGATCTTCTCTACCAATCATGCAATTTATAAGAATAACAAGTGCTCAAATGTTGATGGATATGATATGAATTTTCTGTTTATGGTTTATGAGACAATGCAGAAAATTCTTTTGAAAGTTTGGTAATCACAACACTTGAATGAAAATTTTATGATATAGAATGATGTTAAATTGCAATAGGAAGAGGTGTAGAGAAGTGAATATTTGGTGAAATGCTTGATTTTCTAATGCACTCAAGTAATTTGATTATATACACACTAGAGAGTAAATACAAGATAAGATTTTCAAGGATGTTGCTAGTTCCTAGATACATGTATGTAATTTTCTAGGCATAGACTTCTAGGTACATGTATTGACTCCTAAATACAAATTTATAATTCCAATATTTTATAATTCCAACACTCCCCCTCAAGCTGGTGAATGGATATCAATCATTCCCAGCTTGCAAGTCAATTGATTGAAACGATCCGGTGGCAAGCCTTTTGTTAACACATCTGCTAGTTGATGCCTAGAAGGAATGTAGGATGTAGCTATTAAACCACTGTCTAGTTTTTCCTTGATGAAATGGCGGTCAATCTCAATGTGTTTGGTCCTGTCATGCTGAACAGGATTATGAGCAATACTGATTGTTGACTTGTTGTCACAGAACAACTTCATAGGCCCTTCACATTGTATTTTCAGATCATTTAGAATGATCCTCATCCAAAGTAACTCACAGATTCCTTGAGCCAAAGCTCGAAATTCTGCCTCAGCGCTTGATCGAGCCACTACATTTTGTTTCTTACTTCTCCATGTGACAAGGTTCCCACACAAGAGGGTGCAAAATCCCGAAGTGGATCTTCTATCACTAATTGATCCTGCATAGTCAGCATCGGTGTAGGCTTCTATAGTTAAGCTTCCACCTCTTTTGAACAATAGTCCTCTTCCTGGAGTAGCCTTGAGGTATTGCAAGATGCGATCAACAGATTGTAAGTGTCGCATTCTCGGGTCATGCATAAATTGGCTCACTACACTGACTGCATAAGCCAAGTCAGGCCTAGTGTGTGCCAGGTAAATCAACTTTCCTACCAACCTCTGATATTGGACTCTGTCAACTTTGGCACTTTCTTCTTCGAGGCTTAACTTGTGGTTTTGATCTATGGGAACACTTGATGGTTTGCATCCCAGTTTCCCAGTTTCCTGCAAGAGATCGAGTATATACTTCCTTTGAGATATGAAAATGCCTTGGTTTGAGTAAGCAACCTCAATTCCCAAAAAATACTTGAGTTGTCCAAGGTCCTTCATCTCGAATTCTGCCGATAGTTTTTCCTTTAGTAATTGTTTCTCTGCCTGATCATCTCCTGTAATAATAATATCATCAACATAAACAAGAAGTATAGTCAGTTTTCCTTCATGCGAGTGCTTAAAGAAAAGAGTGTGATCTCCTTGACTCTGCTTGTAGCCTAAGTACACCATTGCTTTTGTGAATCTTCCAAACCATGCTCTAGGAGATTGTTTTAGCCCATATAAGGCTTTCCTCAATCGACACACTTTGTTGGATCCACATGAAGGGCCAAATCCCGGCGGGATCTCCATGTACACCTCTTCTTCTAAGTTTCCATGCAAGAATGCATTTTTGACATCAAACTGTTGTAATTCCCATCCGGAGTGAGCAGCAAGAGATAATAAGATTCGAACAGTGTTCATTTTCGCAACTGGAGCAAAGGTTTCCTCATAATCTATGCCATATGTCTGTGTGTATCCTTTTGCCACTAGTCTGGCTTTGTAACGATCAAGAGTACCATCTGATTTGTGTTTGACTGTATAGATCCACCTGCAACCAACGGGTTTCTTGCCTTCCCGTCTATCAACAATCTCCCAAGTTCCATTTTTTTCAAGAGCTTTCATTTCCTCATCCATGGCTTGGACCCAATTTCTATCTTTCAATGCCTCTTGAACAGATGATGGGATGACCACAGAGTCAACTGCAGAAATAAAACTTTGATGCTGCAAGGAAAGATTTTTAGAGGAGACAAATTGAGATATAGGGTATTTGGCACATGACCTTTTCCCTTTCCTTAAAGCAATAGGCAAATCATCTGTATTAGTATCGCAAGTGTCAGAGCTATGGGAATCACTAATAGGATTATGAGTTTCAACACTTACCTCCGGTTCTGGCAATTGGAGTTGTGTTTGGAGCAGGTCGGGCTTACTTCTTCTTTGATACACCAAGGTTGGCTCACTAGCCTTAGTTTTTGTTGGTATGGAGGATGATGGTTCCTGCAAAACAGACGATAAAGGAGGGACAAAAATAGAAGCAGGCGACTCAGATTCTGTATTTGGAGAAGCATGATCAATAATAGGAGGATCAGTAATAGGACTTGACACAGGATTCACAGTCGACTCGGGAGACTCAATTGTAGGACCGGTAATAGGACTTATAAGAGGAGTCATGGGCAACTCAGGTAGGACTAAAAATTCGGAATCAGATTCTACATTTTGAATGCTCTCCCCCTGAAGCTGAGGATGAGTGAAGTAGGCTAAATTCTCATGAAACGTGACATCTTTAGAGACAAAGTACTTACGACTAGGAGGATGATAGCATTTATATCCTCTCTTGTTTGGGGGATAGCCAACAAAGATGCATCTCGCTGCGCGGGGGTCCAACTTACTTCGGTGTTGTTTATGGATATGGACAAAGGCAACACAACCAAATACTCGAGACTCGAGACTCTGCAAAATAGAAACAGAAGGAAACCGTGAAGTCATAAACTGAACAGGACTGACATTACCTAACATGCGAGATGGAACCCGATTAATCAAGTAGGCAGCTGTCAGAACGGCTTCTCCCCAATATGAGTTAGGAACTGCCATTTGGAAGAGAATGGCTCGAGCAACTTCAAGTAAATGACGATTCTTTCTTTCTGCAACACCATTTTGTTAAATACAAGATAAGATTTTCAAGGATGTTGCTAGTTCCTAGATACATGTATGTAATTTTCTAGGCATAGACTTCTAGGTACATGTATTGACTCCTAAATACAAATTTATAATTCCAATATTTTATAATTCCAACAAGAGGTGATTTGAATACTGAAAATATAGGATATATATAGTGTCTTAACACCCTTAGGAATGAGTATGATACAATGAAAAGGTGCAAAGATTGATGGTATAGAAAAGGTTCACGTTCAAATTTGTAAACATACTGTTTTTTGATTCTGGAACGATGGAAATCGATTTACCATTATGGGAAATCGATTCCCCTGAGACGTTGTGCCTTAAAATTCAAAATCTGATACTGGAAATCGATTTACCACTACAGGAAATCGATTTCCACAAGCAAAAAACAAATTTCCAGAAACAGACTTGGCTGGGCACGCATAGGAAATTGATTTCCACTTATAGGAAAGCGATTTCCAGTTTGAAAAAGTTAGAAAAACAGAATTTTTAACAAGCCAAAATGCACATGATTTGAGGATGATTTTGAGCACTTAATTTATTCTTATAAGAACATGTTTGTACCTATTTGAAAGATGAGCTTCGTAAAGTCTTCAAGTAATCTTGTATGTTGACAATCTTCTTTGACTTTAGTAATTTGAGTAGTTCAATCTTTGATACATCCTCTCTTGATATTTATGAGTGCACACATGTTGTCTTCATCAAAACACATAACATTTGGAGAAGCTTGCAATCACATTAAGCTCCTTTAATCATGAGGACTTTCTATTGAGATGCATTATTTTGTCTCCACTCTACTATTTTTATGCTATCTGTGTTGGCACTTCAAAATTCTCCAATAGAGAAAAAAAAGAAATAAATTCATCTTTCTATAAAACATATTTAGATCATCTAACATCATGAGATAAATTTGAATATTTCCTCTTATTATTGGAATTTTCTATATTCTTGAACTAGTGGCAGGCTTTGCACAAGGAAGTGGTCCAAAGTAATAACCTAAAGTGCTTTTCTTAATTGTTTTTGTTTTTTCTCAAATAATGGATTAAAATAATTGTGGTCGTTCATCTATGGAACTTGAAGTTATTTGTTTTTGTAACTTTTTTCTTTTAAAAATTTGGACAACTCTTATGGCATAGTTATCTATTATCCATGTGGCATCAAATTTTCTTTGTATTAAGAGTGGTTTTTATAGGACCATGAGATGCGATCAAGTTTAAGGTCATCTAAAAAAAAAGGAAAGAGCAAGCAATTCAAATATTTACCAAAGACTCCACGCCTCAAGCCGAATAGAATTAATGCTGGAGGAAACATACTCCTGACGCATTATACACCTTGTGAGTGTCAAGGAAAGTGTGGAAAACAATGTCCTTGTCGTCTTAATGGATATTGCTGTGAAAAGTATTGTGGGTATGTTGTCTATCAATTAATTATGTTTTGAAAAGGATATATGAGGACTATGTTGTCTATCAAATATGTTTTGAAAAGGATTAATTATCTTTTCTATACGTAGGTGCGCTAAACTATGCGGAAATCGGTTCAGAGGATGCCATTGTGTTATAACTCAATGCAGAAAACGAAACTGTCCATGCTTTGCAGCAAACCGGGAATGTGACCCAGATGTCTGTAGAAATTGTTGGGTTAGGTAATTTACTATTCTCTTAATTTGATTTTCTTTAAACCACTTACTTTTTTGAAAAAATAGTTAAGAAATGAAAACAAATTATATTAATTGAAATAGTATTTTTTTCCATGAGCCTCCCTTATTTGTTGCTGCATATCTCAAATTGAATAAACACCTTTCTTCCCTAAATCATTTGCATCTCCTTTAGTTTATGCCTACCCATAAAACATGCAGTTTGTATTTCTCTAATTACGGAAAACATAATTTTCCTAATTTTTAGGGCCAAGATTTCTTTAAAATTCTTTTAAACACAATCAACCATGCTGGAGATTGGTTTAAAGCACTTCAATTTCGTAAAACCAACCATCTCTAGGAGTTTTAAACTCTTCAGATTACCATACTGCAATTTTATTCCCTCCTCTGTTGGATTTTATTTCAATCTGACCGACTCGTCTGGACACCCTTGTTCATCTATCTTTGGATTGAAATCAAATTCTACAAAGGAGATAGAAAAAAACTTTAGCGAAGATGTTTAACATCCAATTTATAACGAACAAGAATTTAATATTGATCCCTCCAAATCTTAGAATTTTCTCTATTTTCTAATTGTTAACTTTGAATACTACATACAGTTGTGGTGATGGTTCATTAGGAGAGCCACCTCATCATGGAGAAAATGAATGTGAAAACATGAATCTTTCTTTAGGGAAAAAACAAAGGGTAAGAATTCTTTTGCTCTTTAAAATATTTATTTCATGAATGCATGATTTGCCTTATAATTTTATCTTTATTTTTCAGATTCTTTTAGCCAAGTCTGATGTTGCTGGATGGGGAGCCTTCTTAAAGGTTGAGATGTTTGTATTCATTTGTTTTTAAATTATTATTATGCAAACAACACACTATTTCAACACTCCCTCCAGTCTAATGGGTTGGAAACATGACCGTCTTTGAAGGCGTGCAAGGCGGGCTATCACACAGTGCACAAATTTTTTTACGATTAAACTGTGGCTAAATAGAACCTCAAAAATATTGTCATGGTTAAATCATGGCTTAATAGAATCTCTATTTGTTTTGTCATGCTTAAACTGCGGCTAAGCTACACAAGGCCTCTTAAAACTTGAGACTCGTTTGAATTTCAACCCATTAAAACACAGTAGAAAAAGTGTGTTCATTTTAACAGGATGTGAAGTGTTTCTCATCATTAATTTTGAATTGGTTTCAGAATCCTGCCAACAAAGATGATTTTTTAGGAGAGTATACAGGTGAATTAATATCTCATACAGAAGCAGAGAAGCGTGGTAAATTGTATGAGCGTGCAGACTTCTCTTTTCTTTTTGACTTGGATGATGAGGTAACTCTTATGCTTATTGTTTTACTACCTCAATTTAAATATGTTTATTTGTCTATAAAAGGAGTGACAATAATTTACTATAAAGTCACTACTTTGATTTCTTCCAGTATGTTATTGATGCTTATCGCAAAGGAGACAAGTTAAAATTTGCAAACCACTCCTCAAAACCCAACTGTTATGCAAAGGTCAGTATAAGAACTCGTTTTGCAAATGAGTCACTCATTGTGTGACGTATTATGTTTAAATTTGTTTATATTTAAAACTAGAGCATCTTGAACATACTCATTTATTGATTGACATAATGATTGAACTTTGTATAGGGTATGTTTGTTCGTGGAGACCATCGAGTAGGCATATTTGCTGGGGAACGCATTGAAGCTGGTGAGGAACTTTTCTATGATTACAAGTATGCTGCAAATCACAGAGCACCTGCATGGTTTGTTAAAGCCAATAATGCTGCCAAGAAAAAAGAACTTGCAAATTCTCATGGCAAAGCCAAGAAACGCTAGTCTCGTGCATTCATCATTGTGTTTCACTATTTTATAGTCCAAATTGTACCATATCTTCTCTCCGTCAACAACTATCCTATGGAAAATACTCATCTTATACTGCTACATACTAAAGATATACTAAATTGCACTACATAAAGGTGAATGTGATAACTCAACTGACATGGGTTAAGAGGAGTGTGATAACTCAACTGACATGGGTTAGTTGAGTTAAATTGATGTACTCATTGTTTAGGGTTGAATATCTGCAGTATTTATTTATATTTACGTACTTAATTGCATTTGCATTGGATAATTGAAAATACAATAAATTTTTTGACATTAAAGTTATTATTGGAATAACAGCGCATGAGTTATTTATTTATTTTTTTAAATTGGAGAAACTTTTATCCATTAAAATGATGTTAATAACTATTTTACCACAGTTTCTAAAAAGTTGAACTATGGAGTTAAAGTCACAATGTTAAGTTTTTACGCTTAACTATGAATGCTATAGTTTTGACCCTTACTAGTGGCAAGACGTTTGAGTGCAAGAGTGAATGCTATAGTTTTAACCTTTACTAATGGCAAGACGTTTGAGTGCAAGAGGCAGCCATCTTAAACCAGAACTAGCCAACGTACGTCTTTCATTGAAAATTTGGGTCTTAATATTTAATAAATCAATTAGCAAGCAATCAAACTTTGAAGCTCCATTAAAAAAAGGGTTAAGCATAAATATGTTTAAAAAATAGAAAATTAGTCGCTAAAATCATTGTTATAAAATCATCGTTAATTTAGTCGTTAAGTTGTAAAAACCGTCGTTAAGTTGTAGGAGGGACTAAAAGTTAAAATTTTTAACTTTAGAGGGACGATTCTTTAACGGAATTTTTTAGTAGGACGAAAAGTGAAATTGTCTAATTTTTGAGAGACTTTAAACATATTTAACCATTAAATAAATATAAATGTGATCGACAATCCATTTAGTTATATTTGGAAGAAGTTTCAATAATAGATTCAATAATATTGAAATCTAATCATTCAAGTTGGGTTTCAATAATAGATTCAATAATATTGAAATCTAGTCATTCAAGTTGGGTTATGTATAGTGTGGGAGACACATAGATTGTATTTAATAAAAGAGTGGGTATTTAGTATTTGAAAATGGCAATTTCTTTTTCCATCTTTAATGTTTTTTCAAATCCATGGTAAAGAGTTAAAAAATGCTCCCTTAAATTCAAAAATGCATCTCTGGACGTATCATATTCACACAAAATAAGCGTTAATTGTATAAGCTGAATATATTGTCCGAATGTAATTAGCATTAGTTAGGAGCTGCTGAGCTGTCACTGCCAGCTCAGCATAGCTTTACTATATATTCTTCCCATCTGTAACAGAATTGGTTAGAGAAAATATTATTCAGTTTAGATCCTTTCTCTCTTCTGTTACTATGCTATCTTTCTCATCTTCTCTCTTTTCTAATATGGTATCATGAGCTTGTGATCTAGCACAACCATGGCTTCTCCGCAATCGTCATCAGCCTCGAAAGATGAACACTCATCTACCGTTCATACTGAAGTCAAATCTGCGTCTTCGTCACTGAAGAACGCATTCAAAACCTTTGCGCAACACATCACCATTAAATTGGACAACAACAACTTCCTCTCATGGAAGCAACAAGTTGAAGGTGTAATCCAAGTTCACAAACTCCACCGTCATCTTGTGAATCCAGACATTTCCCCGCTTTATCTCACGACGGCGGATCGTGCCTCCGATTCTGAAAATCCGGTGTATCAGCAGTGGCATCAGAAGGATTCGCTACTTTTCACGTGGCTCCTTACGACTCTCTCTGATGTAGTTCTACCTTGCGTTGTGAAGTATGTTCACGCACATGAGGTGTGGACTGTGATTGATCAATTTCAAAGAATTCAAGTCTTTGCGATGTCGAGGCAACTCCGGCACGAGCTTCGCAGCATGGAGAAAGGAGATCGTACGATTGCACAGTATCTAGGTCGTATCCAGCAGATCGTTGACATTCTCGAGTCGATCGGTGATCCTGTATCACATCGCGATCAACTTGAGACGATCGTTGAAGGTTTACCATCCGAATACCAAGCTCTTGCTTCGATAATTCAATATTGCGATGAACCATGTGCGATTATCGTGGCTGAAACGATGTTGCTTTCACATGAAGCGTGTCTTGATCGTACTCCACGTGCTGGTGCTTAGGAAACGCTTTCAGTCAATTTGACTCAAGGTAATACTACACCTCTTGCCGATTCTACTGTTCCGATTGTCTCTGATTAAAGCACTCCTCAGTCTGGTCATGAGGTCTCTACTCAGTTTGAACCACATCATGGTGGTCGTGGTGGTAGACACTCTAGAGGAGGTGGTCGTAATGGTGGTAGATCACGTGTGCAGTGTCAGATTTGTTCTAAATATGTCACGATGCCAAGGTCTGTTACTATAGACTTGTTGTTCAGCCAAACAACTCCAATCAGAGGCATCCTCCAATGGTTGTTGTGCCTTATCCTCAGCAAGCTCAGAAATAGTGGCTTGCTCCTTCCTTTGTTTCTCAGTGGCGTCCACCTACTGCTGGAACTCCTAGGCCTGCAGCTTATCCTCAAGCTTACTATGTAGCATCAAATGTAGGTGTAAGTCAAGCTGCTACTTCTCCTTGGTATTTGGACTCAGGTGCTACACATCATATAACACACTCTGCTGACAATCTACTTGACAATATCTCTACACCTGGCACTGATCAAGTGATCCTTGGGAATGGTCAAGGTTTGTCCATTACCTCTGTTGGCAATTCTTCTTTTCATTCACCACACAATCCACATGTCACACTGGCAATAAAAAATCTACTTTTGGTCCCTCAAATCACTAAGAATCTTATCTTAGTGAACAAGTTTTCTAGAGATAACAAGGTGTTCTTTGAATTTCATCCTGATTATTGCTTTGTTAAATCTCAGGGTTCTTCTGAAGTACTACTACAAGGAACTGTTGGCAAGGATGGACTCTACTCGTTTGGATCATTGCAGGCTATGTTTTCTCCCACTTTAGGAACTAAATCACCTTCTGTTCACACACTCACTAGCAACAATTTCAATTCTGTTAGCACTCATGTTAGCTCAAATAAAGGTGCCCCTAGCTTATGCCCTTCCTTGTATGAGCAATGGCCCAAGAGATTAGGGCATCCTCATCATGAGGTTCTCAATTTTGTCCTCTCTAAGTGTAATGTTCCTATTCCTCATAAATCAAAATTTGATTTCTGCATCGCTTGTTGCTTGGGTAAAGTGCACAGGTTGCCATCCACATCCTCCACTACACTTTACACTACACCTTTTGACTTAATATTTGCTGATGTCTGGGGTCCTGCACCTATGACATCCACTTCTAGCTTTAAATATCTCCTGACTTGTGTAGATGCTTTTACCAAGTTCACCTGGGTGTTTCTACTTCATTTAAAGTCTGAAGTGACATTAGTGTTTACCAATTTCTTAGCCTATATACAAACTCAGTTTCACTGTACAGTTAAAACTGTTCAAACTGATGGAGGAGGGGAATTTCAACCTCTCACTCTTCTCCTTACTAAGCAGGGGACATTCCATAGACTCTCATGCCCTCACACACATCACCAAAATGGTGTTGTGGAAAGGAAGCACAAACATGTTGTTGAAACTGGACTTACCCTTCTTGCCCATGCCTCTCTTCCACTTAAGTATTGGGATCATGCATTTCTGGCAGCCACCTACCTTATAAACAGGATGGCTACCTTTCTTTTAGGCATGTATTCCCCTTACAAGGTGCTTTATCACAATGAGCCAGATTATCAGTTTCTTAAGGTGTTTGGGTGTGCTTGCTATCCACACCTAAGACCTTACAACTCTAACAAATTTTCCTATCACTCTAAGGAGTGTCTCTTTCTAGGCTACTCCACTCATCTCAAAGGGTACAAGTGCTTGGCAACTGATGGTAGAGTTTTCATTTTCAAAGATGTGCTCTTTAATGAAGTAAGGTTTCTTTACCATGAAATGTTCTTACTAAATGCCAAGTCTAATCCTTCCTCTACTGCAACCTCTGTCCCAATTCCCTTTACTCTTTCCTCATTTTCCAACTCTTCATCTGCTCCTCCTCTGCATGATCCTTCTTCCTCCTCTCATAATGTAGCTTCTTCTTCTTCAAGTGTTCCTCTTCATATTCCTCAATCTTCACCCGCTGTTCATGCTGCTTCCTCACCAGCCAGTAGCTCTAATGCCTCCATCTCTGGCTCTTCTATACAACCCCCTGTGGTTTCTATTCTTACTACCAACATTCACCCTATGGTCATTAGAGCCAAAGATGTGATTGTTCAACCTAGACTGCATTCCACTCTTCTTCTTACTGAATTGGAACCAACCTTTTATAAGACCGCACTCAAACATCCTTAGTGGCTTGCAGCTATGCAAGCTGAGTACACAGCCTTGCTGCACAACAAAACTTGGACCCTCACTCAGCTGCCTCCCTACAGGAAAGCCATTGGTTGCAAATGGGTCTTTAGGATAAAGCAGAATCCTGATGGAACCATTCAGAAATATAAAGCCAGATTAGCGGGCAAGGGATTTCATCAGGTCCATGGCTTTGATTTTCAGGAGACCTTCTCTCCTGTTATTAAACCTGTAACTTTCAGAGTCATTCTCACTCTTGTTATCTCCAGACAGTGGCAAATCACCCAACTGGATGTCAATAATGCCTTCGTAAATGGCATCTTGACTGAGGAGGTCTACATGCAACAACCCCTTGGTTTTTTGCACTCAGATCCCAATCTGGTGTGCAAACTCAATAAGACTATCTATGGACTCAAACAGGCTCCTAAGGCCTGGTTTGAGAGACTTACCTCAGCCCTGCACAGTTTTGGATTCATCACTAGTAAGTGAGACCCCTCTCTATTTACACTAACTAAACCCACATATTCCATTTTTATGTTGGTATATGTGGATGACATAATTGTCATTGGTAATCCCCCTAAGCATATCAAGCAGCTGGTCACTCAACTGGATGCTCGATTTTCTCTAAAATAACTTGGTTCCCTCAACTACTTTTTGGGCATTGAGGTGTCTCAAGTGGCTACTGGTGGTCTATTTCTCTCTCAAGAAAAGTACATCAAGGATCTCCTGGCCAAGACTAACATGTGTGAGGCCAAGTGTCTTCCCACACCCATTGTTTCCAATCTTAAGCTGACCAAACATGGGTCTGATTATCTGACTGATCCTACTCACTACAGGTCTGTAGTTGGGGCACTACAATATGCCACCATTACAAGACTTGAGATCAGCTTTTTACTCAACAAAGCCTATTAGTTTCTAGCTCAGTCTATGCAGAGCCATTGTGTAACACCCTTCTAAAACCCCGCGAAATAACAAATAAAATTCAGAGTAAAACATGAAAAGGGTATTACAACTTCAAAATATTTAAAACATTAAGCCATGTCATGCCTTATGAAGAACTTCAAAACATATTATTCAATAATCATGTTAACACAGCGGAAAATACTTCAAAACTGAATAACATAAAACATCGGGATTCAAATCCAAATTCACCGATCTAAACAAACAAAACATTATTCCAACATAAGAAATAATCCACCAATCAAATTATAAAACAAACGTTCCCCCAGTGTTACAAGACCAGAGCATGACACCGACACAACCGTACTAACGAAGTAACTCTACGAGTTATCCTCACCCAGCACAAGCCTCTAATCTTTAATCTGAAAAATAATCAACAGTAAGGGTGAGTCTCATTCTCAATTAAACAATGTTATCAGTTCATAAACGATAAAACATCAACAGTATAATATTCACCCAACATCAGTATATATTCAGGCTATACACACATACACCAAATACAACAATTGACCAAACACACAATATTATAACATTGGACAACTTCCATTCATGTTATAGTATATCAAACACCTAATGCAATGCAACTACATGCATGTGGTACCAATCATGGGACGAACCCATCTCACCGATCCACCATCGTCAAGGATACGGCGACACCCACTCACTAATTCCACACAATGGGAATTAGCTACCACTGATCCACCATCGTCAAGGATCAGCCACATAATGATTATGAAATGCATGTATCAACCATAACATGCTAATCATCCACATAGACCAACCAATGTCATAATCATCAACCAATATAGTAATCAATAGCCACACACACAGTTACGCCATTCCCAACCAAATAGAATACATATTTTACATCAACAATATATGTATAACAAACACCAATTACAACCACAACATCATAACAGATATAACATCCACCACCCAGTGCAACAACAATAGCACCTCTCACAATCGTGTATCGAGTACAACAAATCCACACAACAACAACAACATGAGATTTACATCACCATAATACCACATATAACACATCCATCATAATTCAACACCTTGAATTATCCACCATTGGTATAACATACATTCATCATGTAACAATCACAAAAATACATAGAACTTATCATTTATCAATTCCATGTATCACAATTAGCACATAATACACAATACCCATACATGTTATTCTTAAATAACATTAATCCACGACATACACCAACACAATTACATATCATTTTCAAACCACATAATAATTAAATTATCTAGTGATGATTAATTTATTTCAATCATAAAGAGCATTTCATTAGCTTCGTAACGCTTCGAACGGAACCCAAAACGGACTTACGGATCAAAAGTTATGAGTTTTATAAAAACAAGTATTTTTCAAAAACGTACAGCGGTAACCGATTACCCAAACACCAGTAATCGGTTACTGAAGTTCAAAACCCCAAATTTGCTGTTTTTACT
This sequence comes from Vicia villosa, assembly GCF_029867415.1. Classification (NCBI taxonomy): domain Eukaryota; kingdom Viridiplantae; phylum Streptophyta; class Magnoliopsida; order Fabales; family Fabaceae; genus Vicia; species Vicia villosa. The sequence goes on along the minus strand of NW_026705774.1, from coordinate 275,825 downwards.
ATGGGTAATCGATTACACCCCTTTCGGTAACCGATTACCTCGTACCTGCAACCCAAAAACCAGTTTTCAGCACCTTGAATTCCCCCAAACATCCCCCAATCGAACCAATACGATTGTATACGAAAAACAGAGGGATTTCACATGCAATATGAGTTATATCATCAACCAAACAACACTTTTAACATCAACAATCACTACCAACAAGTAATCAAACAAAGTTCACAAAATTGAACCTAAATACCAAAACTCCAACCTAGAACATATTCTCTATCGAATCAATAGTATACGATTTCAATCCTAACGCCTACGACCCGATAATAGAGGTTAACCAGAAGAGTCCCCCTTACCTTAGAGTTTGGGATCTTTGAAGCTCTCTTCCTCTTCTTCTCCTCTGTTGCACTTTCACGTTCTCTGCGTTCTCCCAAATGCACTTGTATTTCTCTTCTTCCAGAACTCTTGTTTTATGAAAAACACAACATAGCTTTAGTAAAGGCCTTATTTCTTGCACCCCCTTTCTCACTAACTACAGCACTGGCCCATTACTACATATTCCAATTTTATTATTGTAATCACCGCATAATTACATAAATCCAATTAATTAAATTAAAATCCAATTAATTAATAAATATAAAATACGGGGTGTTACAACTCTCCCCCACTAAAAGAGTTTTCGTCCTCGAAAACATACTTCAAGCAACCAGCTCGTATAAGAATCCTTCATATGATTCTCCAGCTCCCGATTAACATTGCCACTTGATGGTCCTCCCCAAGCTACTCTGACCAATGCTATCTATTTACCGCACAATTACTTCAACTTCCTATTTTTGATCCTCAAAAATCATCTGATATAGCCAACAGAAAGCATGTCTCATGCATTCAAATTTCAACTCTTACGTCATATTTGACCATCCAAAGATGTACCACTCGTTATACCTCCAAAATTTAACAACAATGGGACATTGAGGTACAACTCACACAATGCACCCAATGATTGAATAAAACATGAATGGTCACCCAACACATAATCACAGTTGTAAACTATTCTTCATCGTACTACCTTAGAATCAAATTCATCCTCAAAATGAAAGAGAATTCCACCCACGTCAGCAAGATGTATAACATTTCTCTAACCTCTCCATCTTAGAAGGTTATACATACGCACTAGGATCCCATCCTAGAAAGCGATATCACAACCTTATTTAGGACAAGGATCTTCCCCCAATCCTATCCGCCCTTCTCAATATCCTACTACTTAATAACACTGTCATCGTGACATTAACTTATCTGCATCTGTCAATAAGGTCGTCACTCAACACTAATATAGATTTCCGCTACACAAGTCTGTGTAATATCATTCTTTATCCATAGCATGATTAACCCGTTCGACACTGCAGTAATGCATCCCATCTACCGAACGTACCATCCTTAAACATACCTTCCCGTCTGAGCGATAAAATTTTTTCTCACCAACTTCTTCCTTCAAGAACTCAATAAGCATATCCCTATACCATTTAATTTCCACTATCTGACTCCTCTCGAGTCACACCAGCAATTATCTAACCCGTTATGGTCCGCTTTCGCTGCACTACTCTGGTTACTCGTTACAACCATCATTACCAATTAGATTTTTGAGTTTTTACCCAATTCTGGCCCTCTTTACTCATTCATTCAAGAATCATTCTTTACCATACGTGGTACCAATCTACCACTTAGCAAAACTTACCTGTACTCAAAAACAAATTCCTACTTTACTTTATCTATATAAAAAAAATTCTAACCATCAAAACGAGTACACACAAGTAGTTATAATCACACCCATCAACCTCAATATACCATTGCTTACGAAATAGCTCAAACTGAGTCCCACTCTTCTCTAAGAATTAAATCAACTTTGTCCTTCTTAGAGTATAATTCCTCATTATATCTGGAAATCTGTAATAACGCTTTACAACAGCACAAAATTATCATAGCATCATATAGTATCAACTCATCGTCTTCACTTCGCCGAATACATACTCGTTAACTACGTACAACCACAATAACATACTCATCATCTCGGAAATTATTCAAAAGAGTCATAATCTTCCGACGCGGCATCCTTACATCCACTAGATTCTAAATCCAACATATAGATCAATATATATTCCCTACGCAGGCTTCCGACATATTAATTCCTCACTGCCCACGAGTAGTACTCATAACACTACTCCACATCACACTTTAACTATGCGACTCTGATTACCCGTCCTAAGTCATTTGTCCATCATGTTGCACTCTTTCATATTCACTTCTTCATAATTCCACACAACATGGTGACCGATTATTCTCACGGTTTAATATCCATCACAACTTATACCATTAAGGTAACAAAACAAGCTTATCTTATCAATATGATTTCGTCTACTACCAACAAGAGATTAAGGGTGATCAAGTCCTCAATTTGTCAATAGATAGCCGACAACCATATTTAAGCATAAACTGTCGTTACTACATAATAGTGTCCTTCCTGAGTTTGCACTCAAACTCATTAATTTCATCATAATCCAATAATTCACTTTGAGTCTTTACAACTCGCACACTTCCTTCTCATTGGATCTTGTCGGTGAGACACCAACGTCCAACCATTTTACGCAATCCGCTTCATAGTCACTTAGCATCACATACTTGTTACGTACTTTCAAACTTCATAATCACTAATATACTCGAACATTACTATTCATCTCGTTCCAAATCAAATCCTCATCTTAGCAAAAGACCGCGACCACATTCATAACTCGTGGTTTTACTCTAAATTCTATGACATCTTTCGCGCCCGAATGTCATTCCACTCGACATCTCAACAAAGTCTTCCTCACATCAACAGGTGTTAGAAATTCTCTACAATTCTTCTTTTATACCTATCGTTACTTTGTCATCACAAATACGACCCCAAGAGTTCTAAAGTTTATTCCATCTTTAATACTAATTCACTTCTCACTAAAATCAATCGGTACTCAAATCATCTTTATGACCGAACATTTCACCAACTTATTCATCAACAACATGTTCTACTCAATTTTGTTTCAAACAATCGCAGTAGTAGACATTCTTATTCAACAAGTTTCACGCTTCCATAAACGAATTCAGAACCTCTCTTCATAGGATCACTATACTGTATTTATAACCCTCCCATAAGGTAGAACATACTCCCTCTTCTTCATAGGTTCAAATGGCACATAATTCCGACACTCGGAACTCAAAGGGCTTAAAGTCATTGAAAAATCTAGTTTGTGTCAAGATACTAGCAACACCTTAAAGGGTACCTCAGTTTGAAGGGGAAATATTAGAGTATATAGGCTGAATATATAGTCTGAATGTAATTAGCATTAGTTAGGAGCTGCTGAGCTGTCACTGCCAGCTCAGCATAGCTTTACTATATATGCTTCCCATTTGTAACAAAATTGGTAAGAGAAAATATTATTCAGTTTAGATCCTTTCTCTCTTCTGTTACTATGCTATCTTTCTCATCTTCTCTCTTTTCTAATAGTTGAACACTCATCACTTTGTCAAAATTTAGTTTGGCGACGCATCCCTGAATGTGTTTATGGGTTTGTTTTTAGATGCATCTCCGAATTATCCCTTGTTTTCAAACTAAGGGAAATTTTCAGAGATCCATCTCTGAAAGTTATATATATATATATATATATATATAAAACATACACAGACCCTCCCTCTTCTCCTTCATTTTTTGATTGAATTTTCTTCCCCCATTGGACATTCTTGCAGTCTATTTTTAAAGCTACAAGACAACCTCTACTTCAGTTTCAACAATCCTAACTCATTTCACAATCTACATTGAACATTATCCATCCTTATCAACACTTATTTGAATAAGTTTTTCATTTAACTTATTTTAATTTTTGAGTAATATATTAAGTTAAATAGTTTGCTTTCAACGCATTAGGTAGTGTTGAATTTTGAAATAGGTAATGTTACAGACATTCACTACGTTTTTGTTGCATTTTGAATTGTAAGGGCAGGAATAGGAACTGGTTCCGGCATTGAAGCAAAAGAAGAAGCTTTTTTGGAGATGCATATTCGAAACTAGTTCTTTTCGTTTTCAAATATGCATCTCGGAATTTGGTCCTTTACAGAATTGGCAGAATATAGTCCTTTATGGTTTTCACACTAATGTGTATGTTCGATTTTTCTAGGAGAATGACTGGAAACAACAACAGAATGAGACTCAACCGTGGAACCCTAACCACGTTTGTTTGTAGCGAGAAGGCTCTTCAACATGAGCATGTCGAATTTGGTCCTTTACAGAACTTGCAGAATATAGTCCTTTTTCTGGTTTTCACGCTAATGTGTTTGTTCGATTTTTCCAGGAGAATGGCTGAAAACAACATAATGAGATGGCTCTTCAACATGAGCATGCCAGAGCTATGCGAGAACCGTCCCACCTAGGCCTCATGACAAGGAAACGTCATCTTCTAGGAGCTTCCTATCACATGGGTCCTCATCCTAGTCTCACGTACACCAGCAGGAAGCCTCCGATGCACGTGATGAGCTCCATCCACTTGTGGACCCTTATATAGGAGGGCCAATTGACACCTCATTACTAATACACTATGGAGACCATGTTGCTCTGCATGTATGGGCCATAAAGGTATATTTGTTAACAATTATTTTTTTGTTTTAACCAAATTCAATGTGACTGATATTTGTTATATACTCTTTTTTAACAGGAACACAATTGTTTGAAATCTATTAACCATGCCAGAAAGATTCATAGTCTTTTTCAGCCCGAGGACGATCAGTTCAAAGTGTCCTAAGATACTCCAATCTTGTCGGTTTGTGTTCTTTCGGGTACGCAACCATCAACCATGACATGCAGGGGGCTTTTGTTGAGAGATTGCATAAATAAACGTCATCTTTCCACTTCTCCATTGGCGAGGTGAGGATTACACTAGATGACGTCGCTTTCCTTCTACACCTTCCTATCAAGGGGGAAGTTATTTGATCATTCTAGGATTAAACGTGTTAAGGCCCAAGATATGATGGTGATATATTTGGGAGCTGACCCAATGAAAGCCTTGATGTAGTGTGTAAACACCAGAGGTGTTTATGATAAATTTTAATGGTTGAAGGGGCTTTATGAAAATAAATTGGAGTTGACCGATGAATCAGACGATAATGAACTACATGTTATATACCACCGGTAGTGTGCTTTGAGGTGTTTCCTCATGTTCTTGTTAGAACATCCATGTTTGTGGACAAAAGTGAAACCTACGTAGATATGACATACCTTAAGTATTTCATTAACCTTGAGGCCATTCACAAGTGAAATTGGGGGGCCGCATGCTTGGTATACTTGTACTCCATGCAGGATGAAAGTTTTCTTTGGACGACAAAGTAAATGATAGACTCTTGCTGTGGACCTCCGTTTTTTATCCCGGGCCATACCTCTGTTCTGGAGAGATACGTGAACTGACTCTTTTGTATCGCTTAATGCTTTCGCATTTTGAAAATTCACAGAGTCGCCACCGACCTTTTATTTCATCCAATTAAGGAAAGGTTTATAAAAGAAACAGAAAAAAGACCTTTAAGAAATTCTGGGTAAGGGGGTAGGTTATACAAAGGGAAGGTGTTAGCACCCTTTGTATCCATGGTTATCCATGGGCTCTTAAGTTTGCTTAGCTCACTTGTTTTTCGATCACTTTTCAATTGCTTTAGAATGCTCATATGTGGTTTCAAATACTTTTGTAAATTGAATTTTGTAATGATCCGTGTGTGGATGTATACAAAATGCTTGTTTATCTTTCGAAAGATGTTTTGAAAAGAACGTTAACTTTGTAATAATCCGTGTTTGGATGTATACAAAGTATTGTCTTTTTTGAAAGTTTTGTTTTGAAAAACAACAGTGTATGAGAATTTTGTTTGTTTTGATTTGAGCAAGCAAACTAGGAGGTCTACCTTGAGTTGTAAGGTCTTTATCCTTATTTCCTTTAAAAATCTATCCTTTCACCGGATATAAACAAAAGGTTCGATTTTGTACTCGAAATAGTAGAATTTTGACTTTGATTTTGAAAAGAATGAGAAGGGATTACCTTAAAAGGTGCAAGTGTGTTTGTGTTTGGATTCAGATATTTTATCTTTGAAGTTAGTGATCTAACGGTTCAATTTTATCTTTGACATACACGCAGTTTATATTTTGCTGGAAATTAAAATGCGGAAATGTAAAGTGCGGAAAGTAAATCTACGCTATTACATCGATTGTGCAGGAAATGTAAACTAGCCTATTTACATGAATTTGACATCCTATACATTTATCTAGGAATTTAAATTGCAAGGAAAATAAAAGGCATGTTTTTGGATTTTTTATGATTGTTTTTAATTATAATTAATGCATGATTAATTAAATTAAAATGAAGGAAAAAGATGAAAATAGATTTAAACCTAGAAACTAAGTTTAAAATATGTACAAAATATTTGTTAATTAATTTTAAAACAAAACTAATTTTTTTGGAATTTTTGAAATTGATTTGAAATTGATTAAGCTAATTAAAACATAATTATGCAAATAATTATACCAATAATTAAAACTTAAAGAGAAAATTATTCAAAATATGTTGAAAATTAGTTTATAATATATAAACAATATTTAACATGAAGAACAATTTTTTTTATGATTTTTTGATTGGTTAGAATAATTAAAAAGCAAATATATAAATATATACTAATTAATTATGCAAAATATTGAAATTTTGAATAAAAATAAAATATTTTTATTTCAGAAAATAATATATTATTTTAGAAGTCTAAAAATATTTTTTGTGTATTTTTTGGATTTTTAAAACTATTTTTAATTAATTTTGCAAAGAAAATTAAAATAAAATAGAAAATAAAAGGATACTGATCAGATGTGGAAATTGAATGAAGGAACATGATGCAGCTGCATGATCTGGCGCGTTGGATTGGATGGACAGTGGATCAGATGGTTCAGATTTTGAGGCGCATGGCACTTAGTGTACCTGCAAAACACTTGATTAGTGGGAAATTTAAAAAACTGCGCGCGCGTGCCAGCCAATAGGAGGAGGACACGCATCATCTTCAACCTCCAGACGCCACTTTCAACAGCGCTTTTATGCAAAAGCGCTATAATTGATGAACCCTAATTCTGCAAAATAACGAATAGGGGTAAACAGGCATAGAAATTAGGCGCGATGGTACCATTCAACTCGTCTTGTTCCACTGAATGTAACCATGCCCTTTATTTGCTTTAATTTTGGCCCTAATGAAGAACCCTAATTTTGAGCTAAGAAAACCCTAAAATGGTATATGCTACAAACAGCCATTAAAATCCAATTGAAGCTCCAAAAACGACCAGAGCTTCAAACCAAACACAATTATGCATCTACATCTTGTTAAATATGCGTGTGTTATGAGATATAAGTTGGTTTTAGTTTGAACAAACCGTGGCCTATATAGCTCGATTCAATGAGGTTTAAGACTTGGAAATGATTGGAATTGTTTCAGTGAAGCTCAGAGATGATGTTTGAATGTTTATTTTGTATTGAAATTGACTGAAACTTAAAATTCGAATTTCAAGTTTCTTTGAAAATTACAAGTTGTTACAAGAGTGCTATGTGCTTATGAATGCTACTGCCTTCATTCTCTCTCTGTTACTAAAGTATGCTAGCCTATTTATAAGCATTGAAGTGCTTAGAATTGAAGCTAAGAAGCATCTAGTTGCCTTTGTGGAATTCTTGATTTTTTATATTAAAAAGTTTTGAATTATTGACCAAGTCTTCTTCTCTTCAATGCACTTGCCTTGCTCTTCAATTCTCTGCAGAAAAATGAAGATTCCTTGGGTGAGTCATGCTTAGATTGTAAGCTAACCATTATCCATTCATTTTTCCTTTTAATTTAATCTTAAAATAAGATAAAATCAAGCAAAAAATGAATAAAAATGGTATGGGCCTTGTCTTGGTCGTGGGAGGCCCATAATAACATGGCATACATGTTTGAACCATGAAAACTTGGCCCCATTTGGAAAAAATGCATTTTTGAGCAATGTTGGTTTTATGCATTTTCCAAAATTTAGCCAACTTCAACAAGGTGTAAATCCCTCAATTTTTGTCATATGAAGGAGATCTTGCACTTTTTGGAAACCTCAAAGAGTCCTCTAACCAATGCCTTTGGTCTCATGTCAAAATGATTTTTGATGCTCCTTGTGTGTCCTTTAGAAAAAAGTGTCTTTTTGTTGACTTTGAAAATGACCTGTAATGTCTTTGATCATATTTTTCAAATGGTGAATCCAATGACCATGGGATCAATGGCATTTGAAAGATAATTGAATTTCCTTCAAAATGAGCTTTGGTTTGAATTTTTTTGGATGAAGGATGAGAGAGTTATGACCAGTCAAAGTTGAGTTGACTTTTCAGGTAAAAACCCTAATTTTGAATCTTAGGGTTTTGTTGATTTTTGATCTTTCCTTGATGAATTATGATCATCCAATGATCAAATGATGAATCCTTTGACAAAATATGGACTTTGACAAAAAATTTCATTTTTGACTGTCTGTTGACTTTTTTGGTCAAACGGGTCGTCTGTTGACTGTTTGAGCTGCTGACGGTGCGTCTGAGTGAATTGAAGTTTGAAAATTTGTATGATGGTACTTTGAGATATATGGATGTGTATGAAATCCATTTGAGCTCTCAAAAACTTGTTTCTCCTGTAAAAACAAGAAAACCCTAGTCAGGGACTGTTTATGTAGGAGACAGTTAAGCGTACCTGATTTTTGTGCAGTGTTGAGTCTCTGCTAATCGCGTGATATTCAGAAGACTTCTAGAACAAAAATATTGGAATTTTGAATTGTGAAAGATTGATTTGATTGATGGTACAAAACACTGAGAATTGTACTGCCAGCAGTTTGGCTGTCGACTGACTGTTATCAGTACAGTCTGAGTTTCCTGATTCTGCGCCTGCAAAAAGATTTAACTCTGTACCAATTGTGTCAGTACTATTTATCTGTAAATAAATAAATAGCATGTGTGAAGTAATAAACAATATTTGGCGTTTGCGTAAGAATAAATTCAACTGCAAGCCAAATTACTGTATAAGAAAAATTCTAAAAACTAAGTATTTCATATGTCAGGATATTTGTTGAAATAAAAATCCATGATTATATGAGACTCTTAATTTCCATATTGGAGTTTTCTTGAAAAAAGATGCGGGCAAATTTTGGGGTATAACAGTTGCCCCTATTCAATCTTCTTAAACCTGAAGAGATTGTCTGAAATCTGAAGGTAGAAGATGATTGAATATTTAGATGCCCTGAAAATTTGTACTTACCTTGATCAGAAGAGATGTTGGAAGTTGCATTTGAATGTCGTCTGCGAAATGTTGTTGGCAGATTGAAACATTACCTGAGATGGGCTTTCAGATGCCACCTGGTAAATGTGTTGATGGTTTGTTCATCAGAATGAATCCATTGATTATATCTTGATGAAGGATTTGAAAGTCTTTGTGTTGACTGTTTCGGAACCGTCCAAGGTTACCGCTTTAAGTCTAGGAGGATAATCGTTACGGAACTTGTCCAAAGTTTTTCCGATTTAGATTTTGGAAGTTGATCATTGTGGAACCGTCTGAGGTATCGCTTTAGATCTGCAATGTTAGACCATTCTTGAACCGTCTGAGGTATCGACTTTAGATCTTCAATGTTAGATCGTTCTGGAACCGTCTGAGGTATCACTTTAGATCTGCAATATTAGATCGTTCTGGAACCGTCTGAGGTATCGCTTTAGATCTGCAATATTAGATCGTTCTGGAACCGTCTGAGGTATCAACTTTAGATCTGCGATGTTAGATCGTTCTGGAACCGTCTGAGGTATCAACTTTAGATCTGCAATGTCTGTTTTTGAGTTGGTAAGTGATCAGAATGAATCTTCGGCTTGATTATATCTGAGAGAACTGTTCATGGAATTCAGGTGAACACTGCATGTGATTGAGAACATCTTTGTTGAAGATATCCGTCTACCTGAAAAATCAAGTTAGTGATATGCAATGTTTATGATGCATGTAAATGTGAGATATTCCCGGAGAAATATGCATGTGATGTTGTGTATGAATATGCGTATGAATATGCGCATGATGCACGATGTATGAATATGATGTATGAATGTGAATGTGTGATGTATGAATATGATGTATGAATGTGAGATGCCGAGCTTTTATTTGGGAAAATAAATTTCCGCCAGTCATCTGGATATGACTATATTGTGATCGTTGATGATCTTTTGTCTTGTTTGAGTACCCTCGGCTGGGGAAATTCTTTGAGAACCCTGGTACTCTGTTGAAGGATCTTTGAATATCACTTGAGAATGAAAGGTAGCTGGAAGCTCTGATGCCCTTTCAAATGGGAATGAGGAAGATGCATAATCCCCCGATGCACTATCTGACCAAGTCCGGGTGCGGGGATCACACCTTCTGAAGATAGTAATCTGGAACAACCCTGCTGGGGGATAAGACTTCCTTTGAAGAGAAAATCTTTTTGAGGAATTTGCTGAGAAACGCGTTTCTCTTGGGGATTTTCTTCTGATGGGATGATGTCCAGATAGTTGGGACATTTCCTGAATGCTATTCCTGTTTTTCCTGGTAAACATCAATCATATTCAAATGCACATGTTCATTCAAAATTATCATTGGGACGTTTACGTATTTAAAACAGAAAAAAGTGAAAATAGTGATTTTTGAGCCTAAGCTGCATTGATTTTTGAAAAAGAGCCATGATAGGCTGGTTAGCACAGGGAGACAACAATCCTAGAAGTAGGAAACTGTCAGAAAGTTTTGGAAAATATTTATAGAGATAAATAGCTATGTGAAAACAATCCAGTCAAGTTTCAACTCTGCTATTGCCAATCTGTCTTCGAGCATCTCATCCCTCACTTGTTGGAAGAAAGTGATTGGACTGATCGGTGTCTTTGAGGTGTTGAATCTTGATGGTGAGTAGGCAGCTGAACGGAACACTGTTGTATGCTTCATTCCCTAACTTTTGCCTAGGCCGCCCTTTCAGGTTTTCAGCCTACCGGGATAGTATTTGTTTAGTCACTAACTTTTTCCTGGACCGCCCTTTCGGGTTTTCAATCCAGCGAGACGCTCATTTTTTTGCCTAAGTCGCCCTTTCAGGTTTTCAACTTAGCGAGCTGTTTTTTTTCTTTTTAAGAGAAGTATTTTTTGACTATGTCCGCATTCACAGGGTGTGGGAAATCCTCGCCATCCATGGTGGTAAGCAACATGGCGCCGCCGGAGAATATTTTCTTGATTATGAATGGTCCCTCGTAGGTGGGAGTCCATTTGCCTCTGGGATCACCTTGTGGTAAGATGATGCGTTTGACAACCAAGCCACCAGTTTGGTATGCTTGATTTTTGACTTTTTTGTTGAAGGCTTTGATCATACGCTTTTGGTATAGCTGACCATGACAAATAGCTGCGAGCCTTTTCTCATCAATCAAGTTTATCTGGTCCAACCGTGTTTGAATCCAATCGTCTTTGTCTAGATTGGCTTCTTTCATAATCCTTAGGGAAGGAATCTGAATTTCAATGGGAAGAACTGCCTCCATACCATAGACTAAGGAGAATGGAGTTGCCCCTGTTGAAGTACGCGCAGATGTGCGATAACCATGAAGGGCAAAAGGCAACATCTCATGCCAGTCTTTGTAGGTTACTGTCATTTTTTGTATGATTTTCTTGATGTTCTTATTGGCAGCTTCCACCGCGCCGTTCATCTTTGGTCGACATGGAGAGGAATTATGATGCTTGATCTTGAACTGTGTGCAAAGTTCAGTAATCATTCTGTTGTTTAGATTTGTGCCATTGTCCGTGATAATCCGTTCAGGGATGCCGTACCGACAAATGAGATTGTATTTGATGAACCGGGCCACCATATTTTTGGTGACAGAAGCAAATGAAGCTGCTTCTACCCACTTTGTGAAGTAGTCAATAGCGACCAGGATAAAGCGATGTCCGTTGGAGGCAGTAGGTTTGATTTCTCCAATCATATCAATACCCCACATTGCAAAAGGCCAAGGAGCCGTCAGGACGCTTAATGGAACTGGAGGTACATGTACTTTGTCAGCGTATATCTGGCATTTGTGACATGTTCGGGAGTGATGATGGCAGTCTGTTTCCATGGTAGACCAGTAATAACCCGCTCTCAGGATCTTTTTAGCCATTGTATGTCCACTGGAATGAGTACCGAAGGCACCATTGTGTATTTCTTCCATGATCTGTTCTGCTTCCTTCTTGTTTACACAGCGAAGTAAAGTCGAGTCATGGTTGCGTTTGTATAAGGTTCCATTGCTTAGAAAGAATTTGGCAGCAAACCTCCTTAGAAACTTTCTGTCATTAATGGATGCCCCTTCAGGGTACTCCTGAGCTTCGAGATATCTTTTTACTTCATGGAACCATGGTTTTTCCTCGGTTCCTTCGGTATTGATCTCATTGCAATAGGATGGTTCATCTTGCCTGTAAATGGTGATCATAGGCGCCTCGTTGTCCCACCTGACTTTGAACATGGATGACATGGTAGCTAAAGCATCAGCTAGTTGATTTTCCTCGCGTGGGATGTGTTCGAAAGTGATTTCTTCGAAGTAAGGAATCAAACTCAGCACATATTCTTTGTAAGGAATTAGATTTGGGTGCTTTGTGTCCCATTCCCCTTTGACTTGGTAGATTACCAAGGCCGAGTCTCCGTAGACTTCCAGGAATTTGATTCTTAGATCGATTGCAGCTTTGAGACCCAGAATACATGCTTCGTATTCGGCTATATTGTTAGTGCAATTGAAGCATAATCTGGCAGTAAACGGTGTGTAACTTCCTGCGGGGGAAATGATCACAGCTCCGATGCCATTGCCAAGTGCATTAGAAGCTCCGTCAAAAACCATAGTCCACCGGGATCCTGGCTCGGGTCCTTCTTCTGGTCCTGGTTGTTTGTAGTCATTGACTAGCATAATGTCTTCGTCTGGGAAGTCAAAGTTCAATGCTTGATAATCATCCACTGCTTGATGAGCCAGATGATCAGCTACCACACTTCCTTTGATTGCTTTTTGTGAAGTGTATTGAATGTCATATTCTGTTAAGATCATTTGCCATCTCGCTATTCTTCCAGAGAGAGCAGGTTTTTCGAACACGTATTTGATGGGATCCATCTTGGAGATTAGGAAAGTGGTGTGATTTAGCATGTACTGTCTTAGCCGGCGAGCTGCCCAAGCTAAGGCACAACAAGTTTTTTCGAGTAGTGAGTATCTTGTTTCACAATCGGTAAACTTTTTGCTAAGATAGTAGATTGCGTGCTCCTTTCGGCCGGATTCGTCATGTTGTCCTAGTACACACCCCATTGAGTCTTCTAACACAGTTAGGTACATTATCAGAGGTCTGCCTTCCACAGGTGGCAACAAGATTGGAGGTTTTTGGAGATATTCTCTGATTTTGTCAAAGGCTAACTGGCATTTGTCATTCCACCTTTCCACTTGATCTTTCTTCAACAGTTTGAAGATCGGCACACAAGTAGTAGTCATGTGGGCAATAAATCGGGCGATGTAATTTAGACGTCCCAAGAATCCTCTGACTTGTTTCTCAGTACGAGGTATAGGCATTTCTTGAATGGCTTTAACCTTGGCGGGATCAACCTCAATACCTTTGCTGCTGACGATGAAACCTAAGAGTTTGCCGGATCTTACTCCAAAGGTACACTTATTTGGGTTCAGTCGCAACTTGCATTTCTTGAGTCTGTCAAACAACTTGTGTAAATGACCCAGATGTTCTTCCTCGGTGTTGGATTTTGCAATCATGTCATTGACATACACATCTATCTCTTGATGAATCATATCATGAAATAGCGCTACCATTGCACGTTGATAGGTTGCTCCTGCGTTTTTCAGACCAAAGGGCATTACTTTGTAACAAAAGGTTCCCCAGGGTGTTGTGAAGGTTGTTTTTTCCATGTCTTCGGGTGCCATCTTGATTTGATTGTACCCTGAGAATCCGTCCATAAAGGAGAATACCTTGCATTGTGCGGTATTGTCAACCAGTACATCGATGTGTGGTAAAGGGAAATCATCTTTGGGACTTGCCCGATTCAGATCTCTGTAGTCCACGCACATTCTGACTTTCCCGTCTTTTTTAGGTACAGGGACGATGTTAGCTATCCAAGGAGGATAACTTACAAATTTTAGGAATCCGGCATCGAACTGTTTTTCAACCTCGTCTTTGATCTTTTTTGACATATCAGGCCTACTCCTTCGTAGTTTCTGTTTGACTGGAGTGCTACCTTCTTTGATTAGCAGGCGATGAACTACGATGTCCGTGTCAAGGCCTGGCATATCTTCATAGGACCAGGCGAATATCTCGACGTAGTCTCGCAGCATTTGAATCAGTCTTTGCTTGACGTTGTGTTCTAAATCAGCCCCTATTTTGACTTCTTTCTTTTCTTCGTTGCTGCCCAAGTTGATGACCTCAATTGGCTCCTCGTGAGGCTGTATGGCCTTATCTTCTTGTTCTAGCAGCCTTGCAAGTTCTCTTGGCACTTCACAATCTTCCTCACTTTCGTCCTCAGTTTGGTAGATCGGACTTTCAAAGTCATGACGGGCAATAGCAGAATCGTTGTTGACTGGATCCAGAGTGTATGTGAATCTGCATGTTAGTTATGTGAGTGTGTGTGAAGAAAAAAACATAGCTATTAGAAAGCGAAGAAAGAAAGAAAAAGGATCACAAAATTTAAATATGCAAGCGTCCCATGATTTTATTGAATGCACATGATCATGATATGATAAGCCCTTATAGAAGGACCGGTGTGCTAAGGCACACGGCTTTCAAGCTCATGGTTCGATTGTTCAGGAACCATTTTTATCTTTGCACAATATACACAAAGAAAACAGGAAATGGCATTTACTCCTGGTCAAAGGAGATCACATCCTCAGCTTTCCAGTTGTTCAATCCACTGTTGTGAGCAGGGAGTATCCAGCTGTTCCAGTTGCAGTTGTCTTCTTCATCTTCCACAGCATTGATTTCATTAGTGGGAAAATGAGCCGGTGATCCTTCGGGATAAGGGATATACTCTGCTGGATACGAGAGCCCAGGCTGAGATATCTCTGTTGGCTGAGCGAGATGCTCGATAAGGCCGTCCCATGCAGTCGGGATGATGTTTTGAATAGAGACTTGTGCATCCTGATGAGGAGTGTATGCTGACAGAAAGCAACCCTCGTTATTTGGTATTTCCCTGGCTTCTTCGAAAGCGAAATTGTCATCGTAATGTTCATCCCATCCAGTTGGGACAATGTCCTTCATAGCAATTTGTGAGCTTGGAGGAGCGGAATATTTCACCACATAGTCATATTTGCCGCTGGGTTCTCCTAGCGTGTCCCATACTTCTTTGGGTGGATTTTGATATTGCTCAGTGACGGGACTTGTGAAACTTTCTTCATTTCCAATTTGATCACCCCATCCAGTCGGGGTAATGTCTTCCATAGCAATATAAGAATTCTGAGGTGTGGTATACTGATAATTATACCCGCCATTTGGTTCTCCCACAGCATCCCACATTCCCATGGAAATGGGTGGAATCTCATCTGGATATGGCTGAATGATATGGTTCAAGAACACTCCTTCATCTTCAATAGCGTTTACTTCTTGGCTGACGAAGTGTGACATCAATCCTTCAGAACGAGGACTTTGATCATTCTTTTGATTTTCACTATCATAGCCCAGACCTAGTTTGTCAGACTTGTAGGGTATATCGGGAAGCTGTCCCCATACTGTGCAATCACCCTGTTCAATCATGGCTTTGGCATCTTTGAGAGAAGCCATAGTTGTAGTTGGAGTAGCAGGAATATGCTTGGTGGTAGAGACATCTGGGGAGACCACCTCAAATGATTGGCATGGAGTTTCGATGAATTCGTCCTCTAACTCAACATATTTGGAATTGCTTAGCTGACTAACCACATATTCCTCTTCGCCATAGACTGTGACAATCTTTCCTTTTACTGGATATTTTAACTTCTGATGCAGGGTAGAAGTTACAGCGTTTGCCCCATGTATCCAAGGACGTCCAAGTAAACAGGAGTAGGCTGGGTGAATTTCCATTATGTAAAAGATAGAATCAAAGATTTGAGAACCCACTCTGATTGGGAGATTCACTTTTCCGTATACCGTTCTGGTTGAACCGTCAAAGGCTCTTACCACAACATCACTTGGTTGTAACACAATTCCTTCGAAGTCAAGCTTTTCTAGTACTGTTTTTGGTAACACGTTCAAAGAAGAACCGTTATCTACTAGCACATGAGATAGAGTGGTGCCATTACATTCAATGGAGATATGTAAGGCTTTGTTGTGATTTTTCCCAGCAGGGGTTAGATCCACATCGGAGAAACCGAGACCATTGCTCACGGTTAGATTGGCAACACAATTCTCAAATTGGTCGACTGAGATCTCTTGAGGCACATGCGCAGCTTTCAGGAACTTCATCAGAGCTTTGGCATGAGCTTCTGAATATTTTAGCAGAGATAGCATTGAGATTTTTGAAGCAGTGTGCCCCAGTTGCTCAACAATATTGTAATCACTTTTGCAGATGATTTTCAATATTTCCTCCATTTCTTGCTTTGATGGATCCTCAGCGGTGATCTCCACCGGGGTTTGAACTTGTTCAACTTGTGGCTCTTTGCCTCGAGCGTTGACATTTTGATTAGGAACTGGGACTCGGACTGGACCAGCAGCAACATTTGGAGAAATTTCTGGTGAAAAGATTCTTCCACTTCTCGTGATCTTGCTGGTACCCACAATATTACCCACAGTTGGAGTAGTTAACTTTGCGGCCTCTTCAGTCGAGGTACCCTGCTTAATTCCATGAACATAAACATTAGTGTCATATCCCCATGGGACAGCTTTGTCTGAGGAGTATGGAAATGGAGTTGGACTAGCAATGACTACTGATGCCACTTTGAGTGTAGCAGAAATTTTGAATGGAGCCTTGGCAGAGATTTTGAATGGTAAGCTGGAGATCACTGAGGCATCTTCTATTCTCATCCTGTTTGCAAAGACTTCGCACAGCACGTCCATAGAAGGGAGCCTCTCAAACATAATGATACGGCGATCCATCCATTTTTGAATTCCCATCCTCAGATTTTCACAACCATTGGGCAGGCAGGAGCAGTAAAAGCAGTCGGGGTCACACCCTGGAAAGTAACCAGCTTGGATTAGCTTTCCTTTGACTTCGCAGAGTGGAGTTGATAATTCGTTCACATCATAGATGTAAACAGTGTCCAGGATAGCGTTAACAGTTTTGTCATGCTTTGGCATAGGTGCAGTGATGACATTTGGAGTTTCTGGAGGATCGAACTCAATTTCCCCAGCATCTATCATATCTTGTATTTTATTTTTCAGGGCCCAGCAGTGATCTGCGTCATGTCCTGGACAGTTTGAGTGATAGGCACATGTCGCATCAGGGCGATAATTCGGAGAGGAAGTGTTGACATTCTTTGGAGGACCTTTTAATGTGATCAGATCTGCTTTTAGCAAGTGCTGCAATGCCTGAGAGATTGGCATGTTGATTCTGGTGAAATTTCTTCTTGGTGCATCTGGTCGATGCGTATATTTTGGCTGTTGATCTTTTTGAGGTGCAGATGCGGAGATCAGAACTGCCCCTACAGATTGATGCTGCTCACTTTTGCGACTTTTCTGAATTTGTGTTGCATTGACCTCATTTCTCCCGCTGATGGGCCTTTTTGTAGTACCAGAGGAGGAACCTATTTGAATTTTTCCATTTTGAATGCCACTTTCGACACGTTCTCCGGTCAGTATCAGGTCAGTGAAACCTGATGATGAGCTTCCCAGCAAATGGCTATAGAAAGGGCCAGTTAAAGTGCCCATGAACATGTCGACTAGTTCGCGATCAGATAAGGGTGGTTGAACCCTTCCAGCCATATCTCTCCACTTTTGTGCATATCCTTTGAAACTTTCTTTTGGTCCCATAGACATGCCCCTTAGTTGAGTACGGGTTGGTGCAAGATCAGCATTGTATTGGTACTGTTTGTAAAAAGCAGCAGCTAATTCTTCCCAAGTATGAACCTTGGTATTTTCCAGCTGGTAGTACCACTCGAGTTGTGTACCCGACAGACTTTCTTGGAAGAAGTGAATCCACAATTTGTTATCCGTTGTATGAGGTTGTATCTTCCTTACATAGGATCTCAGATGTAGTTTCGGGCAAGAAACTCCATCATATTTTGCAAAGACAGGAACTTTGAATTTTGGAGGGATAACAACATCCGAGATGAGCCCTAGATCATTGAAATCTAAGCCAGGTATTTTTTGTATCTCCATAGCTTTCATACGGTCTTCCAGCTGTTGGTATTTTTCATTATCCGGTTCGTCCCCAGAATGATCATTTTCTTCATTTGAAGAGAGAGAGGGTTTAGCAGAACCCTGGTTGCTTTGATTGTCTTCTTGTTCATCATCACCGACTGTTTCAGGGATCGGTGGCTTTTTGAACTTTTTGACTGGGATTTTGATCTTCCTTTTCAGGTGACTCAAGCCTACAGATCCTTTGGGCTTCTTTTTCTTCTTGATTATCAGGGCTTTCAGTTCTTGTTGCCCCTTTGCCAGTTCCAGAATTGCCACTTGAACTTGGGCATTTTGTGCTTCGAGATTCTTGATGCTCATTTCAGATTCCATCTCTTCTGACTGAAATAAACAGCGAGAAGATGAGAAATCCGTCATGTGAACCTGTTATGCAATGTGTATGACTGGATGCCATGTGTATGAATGAAATGTATATGAATGCAATGTATGAAATGTATATGCAATGCATGAAGTGAAATGTGTGTGCAATGTTTCAAGGATCTTAGAGTTTAGATTTGTTAAAGAAGAAACAAACGTTAGTTAATCAATTTATTTCTTTTTTTTTTTGCTTCTTTTTTCTTTGCCTCATTTGGGCTTACAAGACAGAAATAAAATAAATGATCCTTCAGGTCTCCCGTGGACGCTTTCTCTTTGCCCCCAGGAATGTGTTGATCTGCTGTTCTTCTTGAAGCTGTCCGGTGAGCTCCAATATCCTTCTCTCATAGTCTTGACAGTATGATTTGAAGGTGTCTCTTTCCTCTTTGAGTTGAACCCAAGATTTTTGCAACTCTTCTAGGTCAGTTGGCATGTCCGGGTGTAGAATAACTTGAGGTTCATATCCTTCGACCTCTGGTTCAATAGTCACAGGTAGAACAGCAGGATATGGCATAAGGAGTTTCTGAGCATGAGTGCGGACCCATCTGAGGTAGGGTTCCATAGGAATAGAATTCCATTGCCTCAGAGTTTTGCTTTCTATTCTATAGACACTGCCCCATGCATGTATGAACCTTCGTCGGTGTCTATGAGAATCATTCTCGTAATCAAACACAATGCCATGGATAATCATGTCATGAGGACCGTTGCTCCTTGCATATCCGAATTGGCGTAGAGCTAAAGAGGGATTGTAAGTGATGCCTCCTTTGATGCCAAGGAGTGGCACATTAGGGTACTCTCCACAATGATCAATGATAGTAATGTCTCTTTGAAAGAAGTTGTTCCACCGGATATCTGAATGAGACAAAGACATAATCCTGCGAGACCATTGCATTCTTTGTTCATTTCTCAACACTGATCGGGGAAGATGAAATGTAAACCACCTAGCCAGTAGTGGTATACAGCACATGAGAGTTCCTCGTTTCTTCATGGTACGAGTGTGTAGAGAATGTAGAATGTCTCCCAGCAATGTAGGTACCGGGTTACGGATTAGGAAAAGGTTGATGATGTGTACACTTATGAACTGGTCGGGATTTGGGAATAAAACCAACCCATAGATCAAAAGGGCCATAACCTCCTCAAAAGCTGGATAACTTTTGTTTTCTAGCAGTAGTCGAGCCTTTTCCAACAAGAACTTGGCAAGCAAACCCTTAACTCCACTCTTTGTTTCCCAATTGGACTCGATTTCTGATTTTCGCAGATGTAAAGCAGCAGCAATGACTTCAGGTTTTGGAATCCTTTCTAAACCAGTGAAAGGTAATTGATTTCGAACAGGTAATCCAATTAGTTCAGAGAATTCTTCCAAAGTGGGTACCAACTGGTAATCAGGAAAGGTAAAGCAATGATGTTCAGGGTCAAAGAACTGTAACAGGACCCGTATCATATCTTCTTCAAATTTTGAGGTAACCAAATGGAGTAGGTGACCATGCCTTTCGGTGAATTGAACATTCCTGGGGAATTCTGACACAAAGTCTTTTAGTTCAAATGGTACCGTTGAGATGTTGATTCGGATGTAATCTTTGGTGGCGGGAGCCATTACCTGCAAAAACAAAGGTAAACTCTTTGATCCTTGAAGTGTTTGGTGCAAAAATGATATGCTTATGATGCAAACATGTGGCACACAAAAACAAATCAAACAATAGCCTTAGGTTTAAAGGCTTGCATGGAGCTGATAGGTGATACCCTCCCCACTGAAGTTGAGTTGGTTAAAACCTGTCCTAGAATAGTATTCGGGTTCTATGATCCTTGGAAGTAACATCTCAATACGGCGCTCGAGCGGCCGATCAAAATATTCCTCGAGGATAACTAACTTCGATCAATTTCAAAGCTTGCCACTTAATAGGCCATAAGTCAAGTTCAACTAAAAAGGTTCTAAGACAAATTAGTGTTTAATGACATTTCGGAAGCCTAATATACTCCTTGATCGTTTTCAAGGGACATCAGTATAAACCAAAGTATCGCACTAATGATGACTACCAGATCAACCGTATCGGTACATGCCGTACAGTTTCCTTGGTCTATTGTCATATACTTAAGGTATCTCGAGATTCGGGTTAGAATCTTTCACACAAGCAAAATACCCAAACAAACCTTTGAAAAATAGAGCAATCAAGTCAAACAATTGAAAACATCAACCTATTCTCTTAAGGTAACCCCTTTTGAAAACATTTTGTTTTTTGAAAGTATCTCCCCAGCAGAGTCGCCAGTTCTGTGGACCTCCGTTTTTTATCCCGGGCCATACCTCTGTTCTGGAGAGATACGTGAACTGACTCTTTTGTATCGCTTAATGCTTTCGCATTTTGAAAATTCACAGAGTCGCCACCGACCTTTTATTTCATCCAATTAAGGAAAGGTTTATAAAAGAAACAGAAAAAAGACCTTTAAGAAATTCCGGGTAAGGGGGTAGGTTATACAAAGGGAAGGTGTTAGCACCCTTTGTATCCATGGTTATCCATGGGCTCTTAAGTTTGCTTAGCTCACTTGTTTTTCGATCACTTTTCAATTGCTTTAGAATGCTCATATGTGGTTTCAAATACTTTTGTAAATTGAATTTTGTAATGATCCGTGTGTGGATGTATACAAAATGCTTGTTTATCTTTCGAAAGATGTTTTGAAAAGAACGTTAACTTTGTAATAATCCGTGTTTGGATGTATACAAAGTATTGTCTTTTTTGAAAGTTTTGTTTTGAAAAACAACAGTGTATGAGAATTTTGTTTGTTTTGATTTGAGCAAGCAAACTAGGAGGTCTACCTTGAGTTGTAAGGTCTTTATCCTTATTTCCTTTAAAAATATATCCTTTCACCAGATATAAACAAAAGGTTCGATTTTGTACTCGAAACAGTAGAATTTTGACTTTGATTTTGAAAAGAATGAGAAGGGATTACCTTAAAAGGTGCAAGTGTGTTTGTGTTTGGATTCAGATATTTTATCTTTGAAGTTAGTGATCTAACGGTTCAATTTTATCTTTGACATACACGCAGTTTATATTTTGCTGGAAATTAAAATGCGGAAATGTAAAGTGCGGAAAGTAAATCTACGCTATTACATCGATTGTGCAGGAAATGTAAACTAGCCTATTTACATGAATTTGACATCCTATACATTTATCTAGGAATTTAAATTGCAAGGAAAATAAAAGGCATGTTTTTGGATTTTTTATGATTGTTTTTAATTATAATTAATGCATGATTAATTAAATTAAAATGAAGGAAAAAGATGAAAATAGATTTAAACCTAGAAACTAAGTTTAAAATATGTACAAAATATTTGTTAATTAATTTTAAAACAAAACTAATTTTTTTGGAATTTTTGAAATTGATTTGAAATTGATTAAGCTAATTAAAACATAATTATGCAAATAATTATACCAATAATTAAAACTTAAAGAGAAAATTATTCAAAATATGTTGAAAATTAGTTTATAATATATAAACAATATTTAACATGAAGAACAATTTTTTTTATGATTTTTTGATTGGTTAGAATAATTAAAAAGCAAATATATAAATATATACTAATTAATTATGCAAAATATTGAAATTTTGAAGAAAAATAAAATATTTTTATTTCAGAAAATAATATATTATTTTAGAAGTCTAAAAATATTTTTTGTGTATTTTTTGGATTTTTAAAACTATTTTTAATTAATTTTGCAAAGAAAATTAAAATAAAATAGAAAATAAAAGGATACTGATCAGATGTGGAAATTGAATGAAGGAACATGATGCAGCTGCATGATCTGGCGCGTTGGATTGGATGGACAGTGGATCAGATGGTTCAGATTTTGAGGCGCATGGCACTTAGTGTACCTGCAAAACACTTGATTAGTGGGAAATTTAAAAAACTGCGCGCGCGTGCCAGCCAATAGGAGGAGGACACGCATCATCTTCAACCTCCAGACGCCACTTTCAACAGCGCTTTTATGCAAAAGCGCTATAATTGATGAACCCTAATTCTGCAAAATAACGAATAGGGGTAAACAGGCATAGAAATTAGGCGCGATGGTACCATTCAACTCGTCTTGTTCCACTGAATGTAACCATGCCCTTTATTTGCTTTAATTTTGGCCCTAATGAAGAACCCTAATTTTGAGCTAAGAAAACCCTAAAATGGTATATGCTACAAACAGCCATTAAAATCCAATTGAAGCTCCAGAAACGACCAGAGCTTCAAACCAAACACAATTATGCATCTACATCTTGTTAAATATGCGTGTGTTATGAGATATAAGTTGGTTTTAGTTTGAACAAACCGTGGCCTATATAGCTCGATTCAATGAGGTTTAAGACTTGGAAATGATTGGAATTGTTTCAGTGAAGCTCAGAGATGATGTTTGAATGTTTATTTTGTATTGAAATTGACTGAAACTTAAAATTCGAATTTCAAGTTTCTTTGAAAATTACAAGTTGTTACAAGAGTGCTATGTGCTTATGAATGCTACTGCCTTCGTTCTCTCTCTGTTACTAAAGTATGCTAGCCTATTTATAAGCATTGAAGTGCTTAGAATTGAAGCTAAGAAGCATCTAGTTGCCTTTGTGGAATTCTTGATTTTTTATATTAAAAAGCTTTGAATTATTGACCAAGTCTTCTTCTCTTCAATGCACTTGCCTTGCTCTTCAATTCTCTGCAGAAAAATGAAGATTCCTTGGGTGAGTCATGCTTAGATTGTAAGCTAACCATTATCCATTCATTTTTCCTTTTAATTTAATCTTAAAATAAGATAAAATCAAGCAAAAAATGAATAAAAATGGTATGGGCCTTTTCTTGGTCGTGGGAGGCCCATAATAACATGGCATACATGTTTGAACCATGAAAACTTGGCCCCATTTGGAAAAAATGCATTTTTGAGCAATGTTGGTTTTATGCATTTTCCAAAATTTAGCCAACTTCAACAAGGTGTAAATCCCTCAATTTTTGTCATATGAAGGAGATCTTGCACTTTTTGGAAACCTCAAAGAGTCCTCTAACCAATGCCTTTGGTCTCATGTCAAAATGATTTTTGATGCTCCTTGTGTGTCCTTTTGAAAAAAGTGTCTTTTTGTTGACTTTGAAAATGACCTGTAATGTCTTTGATCATATTTTTCAAATGGTGAATCCAATGACCATGGGATCAATGGCATTTGAAAGATAATTGAATTTCCTTCAAAATGAGCTTTGGTTTGAATTTTTTTGGATGAAGGATGAGAGAGTTATGACCAGTCAAAGTTGAGTTGACTTTTCAGGTAAAAACCCTAATTTTGAATCTTAGGGTTTTGTTGATTTTTGATCTTTCCTTGATGAATTATGATCATCCAATGATCAAATGATGAATCCTTTGACAAAATATGGACTTTGACAAAAAATTTCATTTTTGACTGTCTGTTGACTTTTTTGGTCAAACGGGTCGTCTGTTGACTGTTTGAGCTGCTGACGGTGCGTCTGAGTGAATTGAAGTTTGAAAATTTGTATGATGGTACTTTGAGATATATGGATGTGTATGAAATCCATTTGAGCTCTCAAAAACTTGTTTCTCCTGTAAAAACAAGAAAACCCTAGTCAGGGACTGTTTATGTAGGAGACAGTTAAGCGTACCTGATTTTTGTGCAGTGTTGAGTCTCTGCTAATCGCGTGATATTCAGAAGACTTCTAGAACAAAAATCTTGGAATTTTGAATTGTGAAAGATTGATTTGATTGATGGTACAAAACACTGAGAATTGTACTGCCAGCAGTTTGGCTGTCGACTGACTGTTATCAGTACAGTCTGAGTTTCCTGATTCTGCGCCTGCAAAAAGATTTAACTCTGTACCAATTGTGTCAGTACTATTTATCTGTAAATAAATAAATAGCATGTGTGAAGTAATAAACAGTATTTGGCGTTTGCGTAAGAATAAATTCAACTGCAAGCCAAATTACTGTATAAGAAAAATTCTAAAAACTAAGTATTTCATATGTCAGGATATTTGTTGAAATAAAAATCCATGATTATATGAGACTCTTAATTTCCAGATTGGAGTTTTCTTGAAAAAAGATGCGGGCAAATTTTGGGGTATAACACTTGCGCCTTATTGATGTAATTTCCATATCCACAATTAATTTTAAAATCAATTTTTTTTACACTTATTACTGATGTTTTTATTTTATTCATTTTCAGGGATGAATCCTACCCCATTTTCACCGCATATATGGGTTTGATTGTGTGCTAACGTATATTGAGAATTACCCATGTGCTTGCCTTTATTGCCCATGTAGAGGGAATGATGTTGTGCGACTATTCTATGTGTATATTGACAGGACTCAGCACGATGACATCGACTGGACATCATACACCACTAACCGAGTCACTTTTCCATTTGACCCCATTTCATATTACCCCGGCTGACTGGCATGTGGGAACTCTTTGATGTACATGTATCTTCAAGCGTGATTCATGCATCAATTTAGATATGTTTATATCGTCTGCAGATATCTTGATGACATACCCGTGGATTACGAGAGTCATTTGGTACCAGAGGAGTATCAAAGTATGTCTTCCACTAGTCAGTGGTATTATGCTGAGGGTTACAAGACTTGGTTCTATTCTATGTCACACCATATCATAACACTAGACGCTTTTAGAGGTTCATCTAGGTCTTCTCATGAGGAGATCATAGAGAATGAGCGTGCCAAGGATGACCATGTTGATGTGTTGTCGATCTGTCAGAATATTATGTGGATTATGAGAGAGGGCACATAGACCGGGTTGTTTGAGAGAGGTGGCGATGATGCAGTTTTCCTAACATATTCAATTCTTACAGAGGCACAAAATGTTTTGGGTTACCAGAGGAAATTAAGGAGTCGGGTATTTAGGATTAGGGATACACAGTAGGTTATACCTTTTTATGTATTATCGGATGTTTTCCAGTATTTTCCATACTTTGAGAACTATGTTTGTGATATTATGACATGTTTTTTTAACTATTGATGCTTTATCCTATGTTCATATTTTAATGGTTGAATCAAATTATGGATTGTGGCACTCTTAGTCAAATTAAAATGACTTCGATTTAAAAAAACAAACTTGGACAATTTTTCTGCCCACACTTCATTCATGGATGTTTTCAGATATGCATATTTGAAATCACCTCAGAAATATTCAAAGATGCATTTTTGAAAATTTCCTAAGTGAATAAATGATAATACTCATTGGAAAAAATTGGAAAAATAGATTCAAGGATGTTTTCGGATATGCATCTCCGAATACACCCCAAATATTTTCAAAGATGCATCTCTGAATCAATGTTTGGCAAAAATGATTCATGGTGCGTTCAGAGATGCATCTCCGAATATTCCTGAGGACATTTTTAGATTTTCAAAGGTGTATTTCACCACACAAAGGTGGAAAAAGAAATTTCCTTTGAAAATTAGGGAAGTTAAGGCCTCTCAATTTCCTATGATAAATTGGTATTCAATTTGAAGAGATATACACACAAAAATTCCACTACCTTTAAAATACTTAATTATTCATTTTTCTTCATTTATAAATAAACACCTTTAAAATGTTCGTACAGGAGAATTAAAATGTTAGATTGATATAGTATGAGATGGAAAAAGGATTCATGTTAGATTGTATTTTGATGTAGAATAGAAAAAGATTGGTGAAGTCCAATGCAAAAGGTACGACACAATCGTAGAAGGCTTTGGTCGAAGGAAAAGGGAGCGTACCTGCAAGATTAACATTCAATATTCAAGTCATTGAAATAAGAAAAAAGAACTGATAAGCGTGTAATAAATCGTACCTTGGTGTGACGCAGGGTCACAAATATATATGAGCGACTGTTAGAACTAGCCTCGATGATCGAAGTGCACTGTGCGGAGGGCTATTGAATGAATTACAATGGTTGAGATATGCATGGTGTCTGGTTTCAATGCGGGCCTCCCAGAAAAGGTGAAATTGTTCATTAGTCTAGGTAGACGGAGTTTGTGATTGGACTTTTGTATTAAGCCAGCCTTATTGAGATATTTGAGCAGTCCGAAACAAATTTTGCTTCTTCTTTCTCTATGATGTTGATTGTATTTGGCAATTTAAAATAGATTAAAAAAATATAATTAATAAGTCAAATAGAATGATGACTTTTTATTAAATATAAAATAAAAAATAATTTAAAAATGATGAACATAATACTAAATTTTTCTGACTTTGAAGGTCACGTATAAATTTCAAGGATATATATATTTTTGCTTAATGCACTCTGGTTCTTAGGAGAATGAGACCCTATTAATCCAGAGTTCGTGCAGAGAGGTCATGGCACTGACCAAGTATTGTTCCCACCAGAAATCAAACTCGGTATTCCCCAAACTTCGTCATTAGCAGGAGCTCGTTTACCACTCGAACCCAATTACTTGGTTTAATTTCACAGATATTAAAAATAAGAGAAAATTACACTAATTTCTCCTAAAATCTATTAAAAAAGCATTAAACTCCCCTCTATTTTAAAAATAGACATTAACTTTCCTTATTTAGAAATAAACATTAACTTTCCTTATTTAGAATATATACTTATGGTTTTTTATAATATTACTTAAAACTTTCATTGATATATGCCAATTTTCTTCTCGCATATTAATGAGAAAGAAAATAATTTTTGACAATAATTTAGGGAGATTAGTGTATATCTTAAAAGTAGTGAGCGTGTCAATGTCATTCCAATAGATCATAGGGAAGGTAATTGACTAATCGCAATAACATTGCTTTTGCTAATTCAGATTGAAGCATGAGATTAGACCGATCTATTTTTGGCATCATATCCCTAGATACCAGATTCTCCAGACTTAGAAACTTCAACTGACTATCATCCTTTCCAAAATTATTGGAATTTACAACAACTACCCTAGTTACTAGGTAAAATACTGTAAATGATACCCTTTTTATCATTACAAATTTTCTCCTCACCTTGATAAAATATCTATATCGGTTGACAAACATAATGTTATATGAAGCAGACATAGACCTGGTGTAACACCCTTCTAACCCCACAATTATTTCGCATATAATTTAAGAATAATAAATCAAATAAAATTACCATACAAGGGTGTCACACTTCATAGAGAGCATCACAATAACAATCATGCTCCATAACACGGGTTACAAGAATCAAAACATACATATAATAATAATTCAACACATTCATTTGAAACTTCACAGCAGAACAAATGTCATGTCATTATAATTAACTTCTCAAAATCTACACATTGGTCTCATCAATTATTAAGAAATAGTTTAACAATAAAAAATCGTCATAAAGTATGCTAACATCATAAATAACATAATCAATCGCAAAACATAGCATTTCCAAGCCGATGTTACATATTAGAGCAAGACTCCACTAACATAACAAAACTAACTAACACACTCCGAAACTATCTTTGAAACTTCTATGGACTACTCCTGGTCACCTGTGCATTACCCATGTGGAGGCAACATTTAAATAGGAAGGGTGAGTAATCACAATTCATTATAAAAGATATAAGGAAGACATTAGTAGTTACAAACAACATCATCATAATATAAAACATATCATTCATCAACAGGTCATATACAACGATACTTCATTATAGTACATAACCATATTTCATCGACAAAACATCATATAATCACATACTTCACAATTATCATCTCATCACAACTCATCCACGAAAAAACTTATGCAATGTCACATAGGATGTTAATGCAACAACACTGACTCAATGCATGTGGTACCAAAAGTATGAACACCTGGGTTCATCACCCTCAAAAGATCCCCATCATATAATCAATTCTCTCTTGGAACCAGAGCACATCTATAAACACACTCAATCTACACAATGGGATTACGACAAATCACAAGCGAACCACCATCCAAAAATTCTATGAATATACCCATGACTAGTCAATCGCATCATCATTCACATTATTTATCTTCACATAGCTTATATATACAATAAACATGCACATCATTAAATAATTATCACAACACCGTCATTGACATCATGACAACATCACAACAACTTCATAACAACATCACATTCATCATCAAAAGTAAAACATCATATGTATCATAGAAATCATATAATGAATTCAATCATGTAAACACATAGATCCTAAAATCATACCCCAACTAAATCATTTAAATAAATTATAATAAAGGTCGACGCGTCACCTTTCCAATGCTTCGAACGACGCGTCAAATATACTCCAGAAACATAAGTTACAACATTTTGAAGAAATGCTGCCAGGCTGCTTTCCTCGACCTTGCCCAACGAACCAAGAGCGTTCTGCTCACTTCCTGCTTTCCTTGTGCTCGCCCGACAAAATGGGTGATTTAAGGTCCTCGCAGCTTCATTCACCCGGCGAAGCTCGAGCAAAATTCCTCGCTGCTTCATTTGCCTCACGACCTAGGGGCGAAATTCCTTCCCCATGCATTTTCCAAGAGCCTCACTCTTCTCGCCTCGGGCTCTCCCGACGACGCTCGAGCATCTGGCTCTCCTGGTGAATCTTGCAATTCAACAATTTCTCTGTTGCGATTCGCTGCTGTTCCAGGCCTTTTCCAAGTTCGATTGCAGTACCAATTCAGTCTAAAACACATTGAAATCATCTTATATCACATAATAACATCAAATACATCATCACATCATATTGGACACAAATCATAGCATCTCAACATCAAAATACATCATCAATCAACGATTCATCATGCTTTTCACCAAATCATCAAACAAAGAAAATCCTACCTCTATCTTAACCCCTATCAATCATAATAAACTGAGATTACACCCCTTACCTCGAATTCTGAGAAATTGATCTCTTCCTTTGCATTCTACGGGAATTCCTCTTTGGTTCTCTGTGCCCTAGCTGTCACTTGACATTCTTCTTTCTATTCGACGATCGTACACAATGAACCTTATCTCTCTTATTTTCTCTTTTTACATTGTTACACCTTAGACCCTTTTTATGTTATTCCTCTTATGTCCTCACTTAACTCATCTTAACAATCTATTTAATTATTATTATAACTCCAAATCATATAAGCTAATTTATTTAAATATAAATACTTCCAATTACCGTCTATCTCTCACTAGTTCCCTACACATATCATCATAAAGTTAGAACAAAATTTGTTGCTACAATAAGTCTCTATGTTGTGACGATAACAACGCATATATTTTGTATGTAAAAATTTAGTTTCTAATAGTTTCTTAAGTGTTCAAATATTGTGTTTTAAGAGATTCTGGATTTTTGTTCCATGAAGAATTATCAGAAACAAGCAAGGCGCCTCAGAAAAATCATTTGCATCGGATTTTTAAGAAATATCAGCAGTTTTGAAAGATACTGAATGTTCATCAGAAAGTGGAGTCACGGTGTGCTTCTCAAATAAGTTGTTGCTTCAAGAAGTCACAAGTAATCAGAAGAAAGAACTCTGTTAGAGCTTCTGCTCCAAGATCAAAATTCAGTGAGTGAGCTTTAAAATCAAATTCAGTAGTCAAGATTTGATAATAAAAAAAGCTGTTGCTTCTAATTCTGAAGTCAAAGTCAATATTCTGAATACTTTAAAGATCAAGCCTTATAATATCATAAGTATCTTCAAACAATGAAAGGGCGTGTTTTTCAGATGCTCACATATCTGATAACAGTGTTCCAACTCTTAAAGGATTCCAATACGAAGTCTGAAGAAACCAATCTAAAGACCAAGTGCTAAAAGACTCTGAAGATGCAGTTCTGAAGACTCTGAAGACTTGAAGCTCTGAAGATTCATGTTTATGAAGACTAAGGGTATTGAAGACCAAATGCTAAAGACTCCGAAGACGTGGTTCTGAAGACTCTGAACACTTGAAGTTCTGAAAACTCAAAAGCTTATTTTCCTTCTTCCAACTCTTGTTACCAGCCTCTGAAGTTCAAGAAGAATAGAAGATAAAGTTATAAAGTACGATGTACAAGGTACAAATGAATGTTTCGTTCCATTACCATAAAAGGACGGATAAGACGTACTTCACCATTCACATCTATGCTTGATTTATTGTGTAATCTGCTTAAGAGAAGCAATCATGTAAGCACAAATCTTATCAACTGTATTTTGATGGTACCTTAAGATATTGAATGAAGATCAGAAGCTCAAGAAGACAATGGCAGTGAGTCATTGTGGAAATCTTCTTAGAAGATTGAGTGAAGGTTAAAACTATGATGGGGTAAATAAACGTTATATCCGTCAAGATCACTGAATGTTTCATTTCTTGGTGGTTAGTCACTTAAGGTTGCTTGTGCATTGTTGTTAGTCACTTGCGGTTGCTTATGCATTTTATTGTGCGTCACCAGCGGTTGCTTGTGCAATTGTAATCAGTTTGGTTATAGTGGATTATGACCTTGAGTTCAAGGCGAAATCACCTCGGAAGGGTGGACTGGACTAGCTTGAGAATTTCTCAAGTGAGCTAGGATATATCGAGTGTTGTTCGCTTCTGTTTATTATATTCAGATCATCACTTAGTCATAAGCTATAATAAGACTCAAGTTTCAAAGAAATCTTAATGCTTATGCAAAACATTAAGCTTCTAGCTTTTGATAAACAAAAGCTTCCCTGTAAGAATTTAAAGAAAAGAAAATTTATGAAAAACCCAATTCAAACCCCCCTTTCTTATGGAAAATATATGGTTGCTACAAACCCTGTTGAAGACAATGCTTTCTGGTCCAAGCCGTAAGACGATGTCTTATGGAGATAGATTCTATGAAGATCTCAGACTCCAACTCAACTATCAGAAGATATGGAGTTCAAAATCACTCAAATGGTATTTTTATCATCAGAAGCCTGCAAGAAATTGTCAGAACAAGATTTGAAGCCTAAAAAAGAATATCCGTAAAAAAGAGTCAATGAGTGAAAGGAAGATTTAATCATATTTAGAAAGATGAAGCTGCAATTTTGATTATGAAACTGAAAGGAAGAAATTCAAATTCTTAGAAGCGACGATAAAAGGATCACGTTATTCAAAGGGAAGTTGTGACTGGTCATAAATTCTAAACTCTATATCTATTTATATTTTCATTTCATGATGTAGTAATACTTCTATGAATTAGGAGATATCTTGACCATAAAATTTTAAATAAAAAATTCTCCTGTCTTCCTGACATTACAAATAGTTTACAACCATCATTACAATATGGCCAAAAATCTTGCTAAAACTTATTTATTGAAGGATAGAAAAACACTTAAAAAGGGGGGGGGGGTTTGAATAAGTGTAGTTTTAAAACTCTTAAGATAAAAACAATTTGCACAATGATTTTTATCCTGGTTCGTTGTTAACTAAACTACTCCAGTCCACCCCCTTGGAGTGATTTACCTCACCTGAGGATTTAATCCACTAATCAATCTTGATTACAATGGTTTTCCACTTAGATACCATCTAAGTCTTCTAGAGTATTCTGATCACAACCTGATCACTCTAGGAACACAATGCTTAGATACCCTCTAAGACTTCTAGAGAATCCGATCACAACTTGATCTCCTCTAGTTCTTTACAAATGAATGTAAACAAATTCTTACAAGAGTTATACAATGCTTCTTAATAAGCTATAATCACAACTGTGATATTTCACTTAAGTTTTAGCTTAATCTCACCAAGATATTACAACAGTAATGAAGTGAGGTTGAAGATGAAGTTTGAGAGCTTTTGAATTTGACAGCGCTTCTGTATTTTGCGCAAGAGTGTTGTTTTCAGCTTCTCATCAGAACTTCTATTTATAGGCGTTTTGAGAAGATGACCGTTGGGAGCATTTAATGCGTTGCGTGATCCGTACAGCATTGCATTTAATGTTTCACTCTTTTGTCAACTACCTCGAGCCTTGCTTTTCCTGCTTTAACTGACTTTGCCTTTAATAGCTTCTAACGTTCCTTTTGTCAGTCAGCATAGCCAGCCATCTTGTACTTGCTTCTGATCTGATCTTTGTAGATACAACGTTTGAATTAATTAGTGTCAAACAGCTTGGTGCAGAGCATCTTCTTGTCTTCTGACCTTGAAGTGCTTCTTAGCGTGATACCATAAGAACTTCAGTGCTTCTGCTTCTGATCTCAAGTTCTGCTGATGCTTCAATAGACCATGTTCTGATTCTGCTTGACCATCTTTTGATGTCTTGCGAGAGCATGTTCTGATGTTGCATACTTGAACCTTCTGAGTCAGTGCTTCTTGCGCTGAATTGTGCATACTCTTCATATATTTCCTGAAATGGAAAATGCATGGGATTAGAGTACCACATTGTCTTAAGCAAAATTCATATACATTGTTATCTTCAAAACTAAGAACATTGATCAGAACAATTCTTGTTCTAACATTTATAACATACATTCGTTTTGGTAAGTTATTGTCTTGGAAATGAAAAAGTTTTAGCATGCTTTATCCTCTTTGGGTTGTGTCTCTTCAACGTCTGTCTTGGGACTCGTCATTTATCTTGTCTCACAAGTTTTTTATTTATTAAGGTGTCAGTTTCAAAATCTTTTAGCGGGTCAGTTATGTCCTTATTCCTCTATTTAAAGCTCGTTTTTGTTCTTCGTCATTTTTCTATCCCTTTCACTAAACCTCTACTTATTCACATATTCTCTCTGTCATGTCTTTGAAAACCTTTCTCGGAGATGAAGAACTTCTTGAAGTTATTAATGAACTTAGGCCTAATTTTCTTAGGCTAACTCCTGAAGATCTTCTTTTCAAACAATCCATCATCTCTCAAGGATGGTCAAAATATGTTGAGATGTTGCATGGACCAATTTTCCCTTGTTTGGTCAAAGAACTTTGGAAGTACTCCACCGTTAACCCAAATGGTACCTCTATTTCCTCAACCATTTTTGGGATGCCTATCCTTATCACTCCTATGACCATTGCTGCAGCCATTAATTATCGTCCAACTGGTGTTACTGTTGAAGATCTTCATTTCAAATACTCTCAAGTTGAAAAGATCAGTACCATCCATGACCCTTCCAACGGATATACTCCAACCAATCCCGAAACACTTCTTCCCACTCCTGTTATCTGGTTTCAGTTTGTGCTGAACAACGTCAGACCTATAAGGCTTAACACGAGCACTCTAGAATTTGTTGACAGAGTCCTCATTTACTATCTTATGTATCATGTTAAAGTTAATCTACCCAAACATGATAAAAATGTGCTTATCACTTAACAAATATAAGCATTAAAAATGTTCAGAAACCATAAATTCTTCTGAAGAAATAATGTTTATTCTTCATATCCTCTGCATCTTCTTTTGACACTAGCAATATCTGCCTATGCTCTATTTTGATATTTGTTTCGGAGCACAACTTCTTCAGTTAATCAAATCTCATTCTATATTTGTGTCACTTAGTTTTTTTGTGTCTGTTCTCACTCTTGTATGTTCATTCCCTTCTCCATCATGCCTCTAATCAAACTCAATGGAGATTAAAGTGCTTTCGAAAGTAAAATTATGTTTTCTAAACCTACTGTTTAGTTTGTTTGTTTCCTTCTAATTTTATGCATGACCTGTTTGTCTCTCATATCTAAATAAAGTGGACATTTGTGTGCTAATCATTTTCATTTCCAGAAGTAGCTTACTTTCAAGTATACAACACTATCTGCTACTAAATTATCATCATAAACTGATATAGTGAGAAGAAAATAACTTAAAACTCTGGAAGATTAATAATTATCATAATAATATTTTGAACGATCTTCTGAAAGAATGATAAGCCTGTATTCTAATTATGACTATGTCTCAGAAGCTCTAAACTTTTTGAAGAGATATTATTTGTGTCAAAAGCATGTCAATTTTCATATCCATAGCAACATTAATTTTAAAATTAATTATGAGCAATAGAATTTTATTGAAAATAGGTAAGATTCTACTCTACTCATATCCCTTATCATTGGAAGAAGATACACTCAATTGATTGCTTTCACTCCTGTGAAAATATTTTCTTGATTTCTTTACACAACCATTACATTTCTAATCTGTCATGTCCTAATTCATTTATCACACATGTCTTGAAAATGATCAAAGAATCTTTTATTACACCTATTTGATGAGACATAAAAAATGGCGATAATCTCGATTGATAGTCTTTTACTGTTCTTAATAGTTACTCCTTTTCTTTAATACTTGTTTGATTATCTTCTCCTATTATCATAATTGGGTATTTTCATTATGGAAAATACATAGAAACTTGCATTCTTGGATATCATGAACCGTGATTACTAATAAGGTTTTGGAAGTTATGAACAATATGTGTGTCTAACTTTTGGAATCAAACTCTGAAAAATGTTTTGACAATCAGAATCTAAAAAGATGCTATCCACAATCAAATGTTGAGTTCTTCAAAATCTCGTTTAAACAATCAGGATCTAGAAATGATATTGGAAATCAGGATCTAAAAATAAGAAAGCTCATTTATCAAGACTTTAATGAAAGTTCTGAGTCTGTGTTTTTTTCGAACATCATGTTTCTGATTCTTTCTTAACTATCAATGGTTATATTCATTTTGATTGTGACAAAAGGGGGATAAGAGATAATGATTTTGATATATACCTAACTCTTACAATAAATCATTGTTTACATCCTAACATACTTGAAAAGGTTTAGAATATGTTTGTTGGAAATAGGCTAGGCTAGGCTAGGCTTTAGTAGGCATGAGTTTGGCTTACGATAAACTTAAAAGGCCTAAGCCTGACATATGGCCTATCATAGGCTCAGTTTTTCGCCTAGCCTGGCCTTTTTAAAAGTTTGGTCTGGCCTGAAAGCCTATTTTAAAGTTTATCATCAAAATTTTCAATTAATCCATATTATTTAAGAAGACTTATAGGTTTGCCTATATATGCATATATAAGCTGACCTATTTAGCCTTTGTTCTAATATATATGCATACATAGGCTAGCCTATTTAGCTTTTTTTCATATATATATATATATATATATATATATATATATATATATATATATATATATATATATATATATATATATATATATATATATATATGGGCCAACCTATTTAGCATATCTCTAACATATATGAAAATATAGACCGGCCTATAAGACTTCATATGATTTTTTAATAGCCTAAGTCTGGCCTATTTAATGAAATAGGATTTTAAAAAAGCCTAAGTCTGGCCTCTTTATTAAATAGGCCTAGCCTGACCTGGCCTTAAGTAGGCTAGGCTATAGGCTCCTGTAGGCCGGCCTGACCTATTCCTACCCCTAACTGCAGGTGACCTCTGGCAAAGCCACTCTGATAAGTATATTCCAAATGCTTTGTTCAATCTCTGAGGATACTTTGTTCCTTTGAAGGACATCATGAGTCTTAGACTAAGGAGGAGTTTCCATCTCAGGGGGAGTATTGTTTTCAATATATATTGTTATGATATTACCCTGTGAAATTTTTCTATCAAAATACAAGGTTTTGTCATCATAAAAAAAGGAGAGATTGTTAAAACAAGATTTGTTGCGACAATAAGTCTCTATGTTTTGACGATAACAATACATATATTTTATATGTATCAATTTAGTTTCTAATAGTTTCTTGAGTGTGGAGATATTGTGTTCTAAGAGATTCTGGATTGTTGTTCCGTATAGAATTATCACAAACAAGCAAGGCGCCTGAGAAACATCATTTACATGTGATTCTAAAGAAATATCAGCAGTTCTGAAAGATACTGAATGTTCATCAGAAAGTGGAGTTACAATGTGCTTCTCAAATAAGATGCTGCTTCAAGAAATCACAAGTAATTAGAAGAAAGAACTCTGTTAGAGCTTATGCTCCAAGATCAAAATTCAGTGAGCGAGCTTTCAAATCAAGTTTAGTAGTCAATATTTGTTAATAAGAAAAGTTGTTGCTTCTAATTCTGAAGACAAAGTCAAGATTCTGAATACATCAAAGGTCAAGCTTAGGGATGGAAATGGGTCGGGTCGAGTGCTGGTTTCACACTATCCAAACCGCACCCGAAATCACCACCCGAACCAAAGGCTATTCGGGTGGCAAAATAACACCCACGCCCACACCCGTTGGGTTCAGGTTATTTCACCCAAACCCGAAACCGCAACAAAATACATAAAATAAATTTTTCCTACAAATTTCGACAATATATATATATATATATAATCGGGTGTGATTTCAGAATCCGGGCACGAGTTTCACACTACCAAACGCGCACCCAAAATATCGGATGACATCCGAACCCAAACCTAGTCAACTCGGGTTTTCACCCATTGACTGGGATTCGGGTGAGGGTGGGCCCCCGCGGATTTGGGTCTGCCTGCAATCCATATTAAAACCTTAGAAGATCAGAAGTATCTTCAAAAAATGAAAGGACGTGTTTTTCAGATGCTCACATACTGATAACAATGTTCTAACTCTTAAAGGATTCCAATACGAAGTCTGAAGAAACCAATCTAAAGACCAAGTGCTGAAAGACTCTAAAGATGCAATTCTGAAGACTTTGAAGACTTGAAGCTCTGAAGATTCATGTTTCTGAAGACTAAGGGTACTAAAGACTAAGTGCTGAAGACTCTGAAGACGTGGTTCTGAAGACTTGAAAAGCTTATTTTCCTTCTTCCAACTCTTACTACCAGCCTCTGAAGTTCAAGAAGAATAGAAGATAAAGTTATGAAGTACGATATACAAGGTACAGATGAACGTTTCGTTCCATTACCATAAAAGGACGGACTTCACCATTCACATCTACGCTTGATTCTATCCGTTGGGAATTAGCCGTTGGAAATCAAAAGGACCTTCTTGCCCTCAAACGTCTCTTTTGAGAAACTATATAAATAACACCAAATCATCCAACAATGTTGACGCCAACTAAAAAAAAGGTTGTTGTTGCAATTATCACGATGCTAACTTTCATATTGTCATAATGGTTGTTGTCATTGTAGTTGTTAGTTGTTGCTTGACTTGAATGTAATTCAACCAACACAAATGGAGAAGAATCAACGTATAGAGAAAAGGAGCAAACATTCAGAAGTCGTTGTTTATGAAGCATCTATGAAAAGAGAAGCTGAAGCTCATGCCAATTCAAAATGCTAATGGGCCAATTAGTTAATGCTAATGCCTAAGTTTATATGCAGAAGCCAACCTGAACAAAGAAGATGAAGAAATATGTTTGTACAAGATGCTACTCAACTCTAATAATATACATCTTGATAGAAATCAGAAGAAGCAAGGAGCTGTTTCTCGTGACTTTCTCAACAAAGAAGATGAAGAAGAAGAACACTACAAGATGCTACTCAACATATAAATTATATACATCTTTGTAGAACAATGTAATGAATATAATAGCTGTTGCTCGGATTGTGTTATAGGTTTAGAATTCTTCATGTAAATTGTTTTAATATAAGAGTTGTTGCTCAGAATTATGTTAAACAATATGTGCTTAATTTATTATGTAATCTGCTTAAGAGAAGCAATCATGTAAACACAAATCTTATCAATTGTATGTTGATGGTACCTTGAGAGATCGAGTGAAGATCAGAAGCTCAATAAGACAATGGCAGTGAGTCATTGTAGAAATCCTCTTAGAAGACCGAGTGAAGGTCAGAACTCTAATGGGGTAAATGAACGTTATATCTGTCGAGACCATTATTAGTTAGGGGCAATTTTCTTCCGTTATTTCAATATATTTTTTCTCTCATAATAATTCGTTGAGAGCAATTTTGGCAAAACTATAATGATTACTACATTAAAATTTGAAAGTGATAATTAAATTGAATCAATTTTTTTCCCACAAAAGTTACACTTATAAAGGAACAGATGAAGTATGAGATAGAAAAAAGTATATTGAAATGATTAAAAATTAAGGGTATTATAGACAAAAGAAAAATTATAGCTTAAAAAGTAACAATCATTATTAGTTTTCTTGATTAGGTGTAAAAGGTAAAAATGTGACAATTAAAAAGCAACCGAGGGAATAGTGTATAAAGAATAAAGGACAAAACTTAAGTACAATTCTTCAAGTGTGGTTCTTACTATTTTCTAATGAAAATATGATAAGTATATAACTTCCTCATACACGTATGCAAATTTCTCCTATTTTCAC
Source organism: Vicia villosa (assembly GCF_029867415.1). Lineage (NCBI taxonomy): Eukaryota > Viridiplantae > Streptophyta > Magnoliopsida > Fabales > Fabaceae > Vicia > Vicia villosa. The sequence continues at coordinate 236,986 of NW_026705774.1, read as the reverse complement.
TCACTAAATGATATTTAAGTATATTTGTCATATTTTTATTGAAAAATACTCCCTCTGTTCCTTTTTAAGTGTCATTTTAGCAAAAAGCTCTTCAACCAAGATAGTGGATTATTAGAGTTACTTTTCCTATCATACCCTTATTTATTCTTCTCTTTCCAAATAAATTCATTTATACACTCTCTTTTTCTAATAACTAATTGAAAAATGTGAGGTGGAGTTATTGAGAAAATAAGGGTATAATTGACGAATTCTAACATTAAATTATAAAACGACACTTAAATAGGAACAAAAAAATTATTCTAAAACGACACTTAAAAAAAAACGGAGGGAGTAATAAGAACCACATCTAAAAAATTATACCTAGGTTTTGTCCAAAAATAAATAGACCTCTTAAATATGACAATATAACATTTATATTTCTAAAACTTGGATAATGGACAAACCGTAAAAACTTTGATAAGTGAGTAAAAAAGACACACCGTACATCTGTTATTAATCATACTAAAAATTGATGTTCAAGAACAAACCCACTAGAATATGAAAGTGAACAATGAATGAACTGTAGCCGACAACTGAGTTAGGTAGGTTCCCATGTGGTTTTGGAGTATCTTTGTTTTGTTCGAAACATACGTAAAATGAATTCTTAATTTAACAAGTAAAACACCGCATTGGTTTCTTTAGCATCCAATCCAAGATCTAGATCTGGTCGTCTATGTCGACTCATAATTTTGTATATTTTGTTTTTTTTTTTCACCACCGGTTGAGTAGTGACATCAAGTAGTGTATATTTTGTTTTTGTCCAAATTAAAAATAATACTATGCTTTTACACCGGTTCACTATCAGGGTCGGTCCTACGAATTTGGGTGTCTTGGGCGAATCAAAATAGTGATGCCCCTATAATTTTGTTAACAATAAATGCACAAGGATAAAAGAAATGGTTGAATAAAAAACACATTTTCATTTAACATTATGCAAAAAGAATACAAGTATGGATCTTTGAATCAATATTTATACTACATCAAAACATAAACCACTATAAAGAGACTTATTCTTCTTCTTCTCTATATTTTTTCAAATACTTAGATCAAACTTTTTACTAGTTCTATAGCCACATCAATACACATGTCTTTTTTTTTGTTGCAAACTTTTGCTAACTTCATTAACAACAGTTAACAATTCAAACCAAATAATCATAACAATTAAAAATTCAAAGTTTTCAATTCCATGAGTTGCTAAAGATTAGGCTTCACTCTTAATTTTGGGATCATTATCTTGTTCAGCTAGTTGAAGTAGTGCTTCTCTTACATCTGAAGTTTGAGATTTAATTGTATATACACTATTCACATGACTTTCTCAGCGTGTTTGTGACAATGGTTTAATAGTTAAACTTTTCACATTGTCTCTAAGAATTTTTCAACGTTTTGTCAAATGAGAAAATACATTATAAATACGTTGTGACACTTCAAATTTTTTTTTAGCTTTAGTACAAGAATTTGCAATATCACAAAGTGTCAAGCTGAGGCTATGACAACCACATGATGTGTATAATGCTCTAAGGTTAACATGTAATAATTTTCTTTGTACACCTTGATATTTACCTTTCATGTTTGATCCATTATCATATCCTTGTCCTCTCACATTATTAATATCTAGACCAAGAGTTTCTAATACATTTTGTAATTCTTCAAACAATCCTTGACATATTGTGTCATAGACTTTAAAAAATTCTTTAAAAAACTCTTCAATTTTTATTGGACTTGTAGAAACATTCACACAGCGTATAATGAGAGTCATTTGTTCTTGATGACTTACATCAAGAGTACAATAAAAAATCACAAAAAAATATTGTGCTTCTTTGATTTTTTCGACTATTGCACTTTTGACTTCATTACCTAACATGTTAATCAATTCATTTTGAATCTTATAACTAAGATAATGATAATGAATTTCATTATTCTAAATACGTCCAAAAAAATTTGTATGACAGGACTCATTCTGCAATCATTTCAACCAGAAAAAGAAAGTTTTCATTTTTATCCACAATAATCCTCTCTTTTTTTTTTTTCACGAAATGCTAAATTTTGCTCAGCAGGATATCTAGTAACTAAAACTATCCTAAGTAAGATTATTAATAATATAAAATATTCTCTATATCATTATTTTAATTTTAGTTCCTAAATTAAACTTCTTAGTTGTTAAAATTATGGATATATTAATTGATTTTATTTTAGGGGAATTAATTGATTTTATTCTACTCTATATTTTATTCTTTGGAAATTACATTCTTTTATTAATTTTGTCTTTGTAGTGCTCCTATAATTTTGTTAGCCAGTATTTTTCAAAAACAATTTCTAGCAAGTATTTTTATAATAGAAGATTCTCTTTTAATACATATAGGGGTTAAAAAAAACTTTTTTTGGTGCCCCTAAAATTATGGGGCCCTGGGCTCCCGCCCTGCGAGCCCTTGCTCAAGGCCACCCCTGTTCAATATATATATATATATATATATATATATATATATATATATATATATATATATATATATATATATATATATATATATATATATATATATATATATATATATATATATATATATATATATATATATATATATGACTTATTTTGTGAGAATCAATAAATTACATGAGAATGTGAGAATGAAAAGAGCTATAAATTTAAAAAAGAAATATTAAAATATATTATTAAGAGAAAAGAGAAATTATTAAACAAATTTTAAAATATCTTATGTGAAATTATAGAGAACAAAGTTAAAATCAATGGGAAATTGAAGTGGAAAACAACGGAAAAATAGAAGAAAAAAATTTACATTAAAAGAACTTTTTTAGATATAAGATTTGATATTTTTATTTATGTATTTAAAATATTTATCGTAAGTGTTATTTTATTTGTAATTTTTTATACTTGTTTGAGTATTTTTTTTAAAATAATTTAAAATAACTTTTGAGTTTTTTTTTTTTTTTTATATTTTTCCTTCCATTTCTATCTTTATTATTTTAACAAAAGGTTATCTTTACTTTTATATTTTATTTTAATTTAAAGTAAAATAAATCTGTTACAAGATTGTAGTTTTATTCAATGATATTTTATCGTAGAATATAAGTGGAATAATATAGTTGAATTCAAAATTATAATAATCTTTTTTTATGTATATTGTTAAATTTGTATATATTATTAAATTAATTTTATTCCATAAATGTAAAGATGCTAATAAACATAAAAATTATGATTTTGGGAATTTGTTTACAAATTGATTTTTAAGAGAGTTTTAGAGGTGAAGATTTTAGAGAATATATATATATATATATATATATATATATATATATATATATATATATATATATATATATATATATATATATATATATATATATATATATATATATATATATATATATTATTTTTGAATAAGAGATAAGAGAATTAATCATAACCATTGAATTAATCAAGAGAGAGAAATAGTAATTAAATTAATATTTTAATAAATAATTTAATTTTTCTCTCTTAATTTTATATATATATATATATATATATATATATATATATATATATATATATATATATATATATATATATATATATATATATATTGTTAAGAAGTTAGTAAAAAAATTTTGCAACTTATATTTTATTCTCTCTTTTCAACTTATCACATTATTATTATTCTAAATAGACTAGGATGAATATTACTAGGAAAAAGGTTTCAAAATAATTAATTAATTTGTCCAAAAAAAGAATTAAAAGTAATTGATTTTTTTTCAATACTTAAAAGAATATCAATTATTTTTTCCAATTATATATTTTAATTAATATTATTTAATAATTTGTCATTCATTCTCTTTAACCTTTATTGATAAATAGAAATACACTAATAACTCAAAAAAATATTTTAAATAAAATGTTTATTTATTTTTAAATTTAATTGAAATACACCACGGTATCAATATTTTTTACATTGTCAATTAATCAACCGTTGATTAATTTAAAATATTTGATTTTATTTTAATTTTTTTTAAAGCAATACAATTGAATAGTTATAATGCATTGATGATGTAAATTTTTTTATACAGTTAACTAATTATAACTATTGATTAGTTAAAAATGTTTGACTTTTATTTTAGTTGTACTTCTTTTGGTCCTTAATATAGTTCCTAAATATATGAAAAAAGTTTATATTTTAAATTTATTAAAGAATTAATGCATCTGAATTGAATTAAATATGATCTACCTACATTGATTCTCAAATGAATCTAAAAATCAAAAACCAATACAATTAAATGATTATGATGCAGTGATAATATAATTTTTTTTACACCGACTATATTGCAATTAAACCTTTTATTTTTTACTTGTACAAATTTTTTTAAAATATTTGAATGAATTTAAATTATAAGATAAATTATTTAATGGTTTTTAATTCATTTTTTAACTAATAGTTCAAAAAATATTTTAAATAAAATTATTAATTTATTTTAAAATATTATGCATTGACATTGCATAACAATCATTTATTTTTTATTTGTACATTTTTTTTAAGAGTAATGCTAACGAGTGTTCAAAAAATACTGGTTAAGAATTTAAAAAAGTATCTTTTGTTATTAATATTTGTATCTATTGTATTAAAAATAGAAATAATTGACTTCTTTTAAATAACAAAATACATGTTTTATTAGAAATATTTGTATTTAATAAATTAAAAATAAAAATGATTAATTTATTTAGAGCATATTTTGTTTATTTAGAGCATATTTTTTAATTATTTAAATTTAAATTAATTTACAATTTAATTTGTTCTAGATTGGGGATTATTAAATATTCCTTCGAATTGCAATGACAACAACGTAAGATGGAGTGATCCACACAATTCAAATCCAATCAGGTCCAACAACACCAACTTACCGCACCGCACTACACCACCAACCCCTTTTTCTCTTTTCTTTTCATTCCTTTTTTCCTGGCCTCTCTCTTTCTCTGTTTCTTCATTCGTTATTCCTCCTCGTCTTCATTTTTCAGCATTGATCTCTACAACCCCTCATCATTTTCATACGTGATTCACGCTTTCAAAACCTGGGTCTTCCTCAAAATTTCATCTTTTGGGGTGCATGTCACCCTGCTGAGATTTGATTCTGCTTTTCTCTGTTTTTTTGTTTAATTGTTTTCCTTGGGATTTCCGTTATTTCAATGGGCTGTTTAGATGATGGGCGTTTCATTGTTGAGCTTGAAAATGGAATGAACCACGGTTGTTCTGAAGTGGGAAAAGATGCCTCTGCCATTGAAGATGCTGTTAAGGTTTTGTTGCTGGGTCTAGGAGAAGATATTAACAGAGAAGGTATTAGAAAGACACCACTTCGTGTTGCTAAGGCCCTCCGTGAAGGAACAAGAGGTAACAAAAAATGTTTTTTTTTTCTTACTCTTGAAGATATATATGTTGTTGAATCATAGTTATTAACTTAGTGTTAAGTTTATGTTTGATTATGCTGTGGTGAAAATTTGGATCTAATGTTATTTTGATGTTAATTAGCTGGATATGTTGCTGGATCTTTTTCTATCTTTGTTCCTATGAAGAAGTTTGAGAAAAAGCTGATTATAGTTAAGGATTTATTTGTATTTTATGTACAGGCTTTCTGAATTCCCTAGTACTTTTTGTGTACATGTTTGTCCTTTTCTTCTGAGTGGACAAAATTGAAGTGGGGGGATATTGGTAATGAATAATTGGTATTAACTCATCTTGTCAACTTCCATATCAATGTTTTCTTATGGAAAAATGGAAAACTATAGTGAATTTAACATTTCTTCACTTCTTATTGTCTGTTCTTATAGTCAATAATTATAGGTTTGTTTAGATCTTGTTTAGGAAAAGAAAATTTAGTTGCTTGCTTAACCAAAAAGGGTAAATCTTTATACCCTTCTCTTCAATTCAACCATTACATCTCAAAACTGGAACTTAAAGTTTATGGGGGTGATTTCAGTTTTTCAGAAGGGGAAAAGGATAGCGGGCCATAGACCGCTCCGCTATCCCGCTATTTACCATATTGCGGCAAAGGATAGCGGGCCAAAAATCGCTCTGGGCCAGGAACAGCTCTGCTATCTCGCTATTTACCCTATAGCGACCGCTAGTGTTCTGTACTGCTAAGGCTCTTCCCATAGCCGCCTCCGCTTGCTCCCCAATAACGCCGCTATTGACTACATTGATATCTATAAGTGAGAATGCTAAGTATTTAGGTTACAAAGTGTAGAGAGAGAACTCTGAGAATTCTGGATTATCAGGTTCTTAGAGTTGAGTTATGGGAAAAGGGTTTTCTTTAGCTTGAAACTTTTTCTTAACATTATCATAGAGATAATATTTTACTTCGTACCTGACTCATGACATTCCCAAAGTACTGTTCTAAGCTTCTGTTTATCTTCTTCTAGGTTACAGGCAAAAGGTAAAGGACATTGTTGAAGGTGCTTTATTCCCCGAAGCTGGTCTTGACAACAGAGTTGGTCATGCTGGTGGAGCAGGCGGACTTGTGATTGTCCGAGATCTCGACTTGTTTTCCTATTGCGAGTCATGCATGCTTCCATTCCAGGTTAAATGTCACGTAGGTTATGTTCCTTCTGGCGAAAGAGTTGTCGGTTTAAGCAAGCTATCTCGTGTGGCTGATGTATTTGCTAAACGACTCCAAGATCCTCAGCGTCTCGCAAATGAAGTGTGCTCTGCTTTGCATCATGGAATAAAGCCAGCTGGTGTTGCCGTCATACTTCAATGTACACATATCCACTTTCCAGACATAGAATCAATCTTTCTCGACTCAAACCACCAAGGATTGGTTAAGATACTCGTTTCCGCCGGTTCTGGAGTTTTCGAAAATAAAAATGCAGACGAATGGGCTGATTTCTTTAATCTTCTTAAATTTAGAGGTATCAGTATGGAAAAAATTCATGTTAGAGGATCATTGGACTCCTCTTGGTGTCCTTCTCAATCCACCAAAGTTTCCTCCGAAATCGGACCGGTCAACCCTGCAATGGTCACTGCAGTAGCTTCAATTATTAAATCTTTGGGAGAAGATCCACTGAGAAAGGAGCTTAGAGGAACCCCAACTAGATTTGTGAAGTGGTTAATGAATTTTCAGAACAGCAACTTCGACATGAAGTTGAACGGTTTTCTCAATGGTAGGATAGATTCTTTAACCACGAATGAGATGGTTGACATGGAAAACAAGAAAATATGTTCTGAGCTGAACTTATCATTTTGGTCACAATGCGAGCATCATTTACTTCCATTTCACGGTGTTGTTCACATAGGTTACCTCCTATCGGATGGATTCAGTCCAATCGGAAAACCTCTTTTACAATCCATAGTACATTTTTACGGTTTCAAACTTCAAGTTCAGGAGAGGCTTACCAGACAGATAGCTGAAACGATTTCGCCGCTGATTGGTGGAGATGTGATAGTTGTCGTAGAGGCAAGCCACACATGTATGATTTCTAGGGGTATTGAAAAATTTGGAAGTAGTACCGCCACTATTGCTGTTTTAGGACGATTCTCGACCGACCTTAAGACAAGGGCTTCCTTCTTGCAGGGTATTCCAAGTTCTAGTTAGTTATTTTTCAGAGCAACAATTCTTGTTTGAATGCGCTTGAAGTTTGAATGCGCTTGAAATAATTTAGCACTAGCTCCAATTATTTCGGATTTAGAAGTTGCTCAAATTTTGTTTCAGTTTTACATAGAAATAGCAAGAAATTGTCTTTTACATGCTTGAAGAAAAATTGATGGAATTCCTCTGGAATCCCTATTTTCATACTGGCCAACTTTGGTCATAATTTGTTGTTGTTTAAGTTTGCTCTGATAGTTTCTTGATGTTGAAGTTAGAATGATTGTTATCAATTTTGATTATTTTATATGAAGGTTCTCGACATTTTATTTTTCAATTTGCATGCTAATGCTTCAGTTCAAGGGTATATTTCTAGTGATTGAATGGTATTGAGTCATTTGAAATCAATATTTACTTGGCAAGAAAAATCATATGGATTTCACTAAAGAGAGTGTCTTTAAGTAAAGAGAAATGCTATTTAGACATTTGAAATCTAATTTCAAAATCAATGTATGGTTACTACCAATGAAGTACGGACACAAGGAAATACGACACTCACACTAATTCGTTGACATCGTTAATAATTTGAAAATATGAGTAAATTAAACGTAATCACACGTGTCAGATGTTTGTCGCACACGTATTTTCAGAGGTGTCGGTAAGTGTCAAATGTTCGTCAAACATATTTTCAGAGGTTTTGGTGCTATAGAGGTTAGTTACAATCTAAAATATGTAATTGATTATATTCCATGTGATTAATTATGTCTGCACTAACTATAGAGGTTGTTGACAGATATTGAACTGATTACACGATAAGCTACTAAACCACTACATTACAAACAATCCACACTTGGACTATACCAGATCACACATGCTTAGTGTTTCCAATTCAATGATAGCCAAATACTCCATAACAAAGTTTTATTTACAATACAAGCCATATCAGTAATATTCATAGTTACCATATGTGCCGAATTTTATGCCACTCTATCTTGGGTTCCTTATCAGAAACTTTCTGTTTTGGACGCTTAATCTTGGGTTTCTTTTTAGGAACTTTCAGATTTGGATCCATCTCATGAACTTCGCTACTACAAGCTTGCGGTTGAGGTCCTTGCTGTTGAGGGGCATGGCACTGGTGCATGAACTTATTTTGTGCCGAGCCAACAGCAATTTCTATTCCTAGTATTAGCAAAATCATGAATAGAAATGCAAATATTTTTAAAACCTGCAAGCACCAACAGTATGAAAATTCAATGAGGTTTTGTTAAAATGTGCCTTTAGTCATTGTTTGTTATCAACTTTCGAGCGATTTCACTCAGTCATACCTTATTCATAACATTGGGTTTTTGAGGAAAATTTCTATCAGCGTGCTCAAGAGTATGTCTTAACATTCCAACTATGGCAGTTTCAGTCTCCGGGCCATCACAGTCTGCAGGATAATCAAGAAATTGTTAAATTTATATTAATTCACCGAAATCAAAGATTATTCAATGAAATGGATGGTAACAAAAGTTGAAAGGCTACCTGGGATGTCAAAAATTTGTGTTGTTGGTGGAATTCCCAATAGACCCCCCAAATATACTCGAACACGAGCACGGTCAGAGAGAGATAGGAGATCCCCGTGAGTAAAAACAAGCACAGGTTTGTCATCTGTAGGCAATAGAAATAAACTATCAGATTGACTACTGTCCTCAAGGGTCTATATGCAAAGAGGAAAGATTAATCAAAGAGAGGGAGTGGAGTCAGTTAGTGATGTGGCCTTGATTCTATCGAATTTATCCGAGGAAAGCGCATAAGATAGTCTGGAAAATACCTTTAAATGACAGGAATGGGCAATTGAAACTAGAAACTACCATTTTAATATACGGTGTCTCCCAACCACCACCACCAGTCTTCATCGTATTCAGAATCGAAAGACCATCGAGGACATATATTACATAATTAACTTTTCTACTCTTATCGGAAACGGAACCTTTTTTGTCTCCTTTAAACCACTTCAAACTTTCACTCAGTCTCGGATCATCTGTAGTCCTGATAGAGAATTTGTAAAACATGATGTAAATATTATCATTTTGTATAATATTGTGAATGTTAAGCACTTAAATATTCAAACCTGAGAACAAACTCTCCATGACGAACACCTTTTGTCATCCAATTCTTCAGCATTTGGTTGTTCTCATGAGAATTATCTGACAAACTACGTGTATCATACAGACAGATAGAGTTTGAGTTTCTTGGAATCATATACTCATGGAGGAAGCATGTTCCATTCCCTAGTGAGTTATCTGGCATCAAAAGATAAATGCAATGAAAATTTCTTAGGTCAATAAAAAGTTATTGAGTCTGATCATGTAAAAAAGACATGTTGATGGAATGAATACATGATACTTGTGCTCTTGCGGGTGCGAACATGTCGTCGTCGAACACCTTGGAGATTCTATTTATGAGACTACTTTTCCCAGATTGACTTGGACCAACTAATATGAGGCATGTTGTCTCTGGTACATCATAATCACACACCTTTAAGCCCCTAGCCTTCCAAATCCATGTTCCAGGCCTATATCTGTGACAATCAAACCACATTCGCGATAAAATTCATTATGATCTGCAACTCCACATATGCTCTCACAGAAAAATTTGAAATTTGTTTTCATAATTAACATGAACTACACATCACAATTTCATTTACAGACTAGAAAGATTACAAGTTTTCATCCAGTAAAGCATGCAAGTGTAGAAGCAGAGTAGTCAATAGCGGCCAATACCTGTGCTATCCTGCTATAGTAGAGTGGAGTTAAAGGCGGCTGTTACAGGGAAGAGCCTTAGCGGTGCAGAACACTATAGTAGCAGGTACAAGGGGCGGAGTAGTTCCCGGCCCAAAGCAGTTTCTTCCCCACTATCCCTTTCCCCTCTGAAAAACCGAAATTATACCTTAAATTTAAAATGTTTTAAGGTTGATTTTGAGTTTTTCAATCAAATTTAAGTTGAGTTAAGACTCAACCCTAACATTCCTTCACCGACGTTTCTGCCCTTCAAATTTGAGTTGAGACTCAACCCTAACCTTCCCTCACCTCTCTCCGCACTTCGTTCTTCCCTCTGCACTTCATATGTTTATAATTAATATTCAAATAATTTATCCAAAAAATAAAATCAAATGGTGGTCATCTCGTTATAAGCTTTCCCGCTATCCCATTTTTGGGATCGACTGCTCCGCCCGCTATTCGGGATTAACTACTTTGTGCAGAAGAATGTGGCATAAACCTTATTATTATGGAACAAAGCGAAAAAATTAAGCATCAAAAGTAAAAATACCATGCTTTTTAGTAGAATCCTACATTCATTTTTCCAATGAGTTTCGAAACAAGAAAACAACAAAAACAAGTTGAAACCTTTTGCTTAATGTTAAAAAACATATATGGCTAAACAGATAAAAACAAACAAAATTTGAGTTCAAGTAGCACCTCAATATTTTCTTCTTCCCCTTTTTCAAACTCTCATTATCAATCTTCAATTCATTGAAACTTTGCAATATTTCCTGATCAATACCAGTTCCCTTCTTCCTCTCACTGACTACAGAATCAGCACAAGAAGAAGTCTTTGCATTTTCCACACTAACTTGTCGAAAATCCAATCCATTATTCTCATTCCCTCTATTGTCTTCATCCTCCAAGCCTAGAATATCATCCCTGAAAAACATTAGAAATCACAAAATCAGAATTGAAACAATAGGAACAAATAAATAGCCTATGATGATGATCATCATTCATGAATTGTGACAGTACCTGGGAAAGGGAAAATCTTCATGTATACCTGATGGATCATTAGGTCAAATACTTGATGGAGGAATTCAAAGAGAAAAAAATGAAAAAGAAAGGAGTGTTATTATTGGAAGAGAATGAAAAGGAATAGTACCATTAAAAGAAAGAATGGAACCACCACCCATGATACTGATGCGTTGTGTATTCAGTTTGAGCAATTCAGTGGATTTTGGAGTGAAGTCGAGAAAACTTTCAAGCTAAGTAAGAAAGAAGAAATTAATCATGGAGGAATATATCTATTTTCGTTGCTATTGTAGACAAGAATAAATAAATTTTAATTACTGAACAGCTACGTCACAAAATCAAACCATCATTTTTTACTCCACCCGTTTAAAAATTAAGGTCAGTTTTTTTTTTTTTTTTTTTTTAAAGGCCAAAATATATTAAACAAAAGAAAATAGTACAAAGAGGAGGGGGACCAAACCAAAACCCTCAAGAAGAACAAAGCGAGAGAAAAACAAAACAAAAGATAGACAACAAAAACACACGAGATAACTCATATCAAAGAAACTAATGAGACGTACGGTTGGAGGAACTTACCTTGAAACCTTTGCACGCCTCAGGCGGTTTCTTCTTGTGCTTCCTATTTCTTGGAACCACCAATTGAAATGGTTGACTAGTGTTTTCATCCAAATCAACAATCTCATCTCTCTTATCCATGTTAGCCCAAGATTCACTAAGAAACTTCATAGCATGTTGAGCATCTGAATCTGAATCTCCATCTTGATTCTTATCAATTTTACCTTGATCAACTAAATCACGCAAATTTTCATTTCCCTGGGCACCCAAGTCTTCTTGATGCAACACATCAATACTCACAACATTCCCATCAACGGTGGTTTTCAAACAATCAACAAATCCTAAAAGAGGATTATTATCAACACATGTAGCATTTTCACATTCAACTTATATCATAACACATTGCACTTTTATTATATTAACTTTCTAAATATTTTATTATATTAACCTTATAAATATGTTAAAAGTAGTGTATAGTATACTCCCTCTGTTTCTTCTTAATTGTTATATTTTGATTTTATACACATACCAAAAAAATTAATAACTGTTGTTATTTTTTAAGTTATAATTTTTCTTTTGTCTATGATACCTTTAACTTTTAATCATTTTAATATACTTTTTCTCTTTCATAATAACTAGTTAAGGGCAATTTAGACAAAACTATAATGATTAATGCATTGAAATTTGAAAATGACAATTAAATTAAAACAAGTTTTTTTTTTTTCACAAAAGTGACACAATTGAAAAAATTGTCTTAATTACTGTATTGAAAAGTGAGAATGACATTCATTTTGAAATGAAGAGAGTATTATAATAATAAAAAATATTTTAAATTATATTATCATATTATTTTTGTTATGGTTATAAAAAATTAAAAACTTAGATTTATTTTTCTCACCAAATTTTAGTAGCTTTGAATTCTTTTTATCATGAGATATAACTCAAAATACATTCTCTAAAGAGTTTGATTTGAATTTGAACATAGCCAAAGAAATAAATGACTAAAATCTAATCCATCTCAAATTCACTTCACTTGACTTAAAAAATAATAAAATCTATGATCTCCACTTCTCATTACACTCATCTTGAATCTTGAACTGACTTGAAGTTCTAACTAAGCAGATCTACCAGTGTCACTGTAAAGGAGATCAGAGTTGGCATTTAAGATCATCGGTTTTCAAATTGCATCCATTTCTAGTTCCTAAACGGAGATTAGTGTCAATGTCTATGGAAAACGACATCTAATTCCTTTTAATTTTTATATTTAGGTCAGTCTTGATCCGAAATCAGATATGTAACCTCAGCAGGAAAAGCGAGACCGCTACACAGGTACCTATGTCTAAAATCTTCAATACATCTTTTGAATCAAACATTCGCCAAGTATCACCGATTGACAAATTCTGTTTTATTGCATCATCTAACACATATCCTTCATCGAATCACATTATACTCGGAACTGATGCGGACACTCTATGAAGAAAAGATCGATTGGAATTAGGATTTATAGATCGCGATGAGATCAATGAAATTCCAAATATTGACATGCCTCTGATTCTTGCGGTCACCATCGCTGATCGCAATCTAACCGGATTCCTCGTAAACGACAAAAGTTTGGGTAACGTCTTATAGTGAGGTACAATGGATCTGATATGCATCAAAGAAGAAGATCTAAATCCGTATGGCTGATGAGATCTATTCGCATTCAACAATTCAAAAACTCGACCTCAAGGATTGGTGGATTCGATAGTGACTATTAGAGAAGGAGCGTGCGAAAGAAAAGTAATCCTTAATTTTCTTATAATGTTATGTTAGAGGGCCTTTAAATGTATCCTAGAGATATCTTTCCTAGCAAGACTAGATGCAGTGACGTCCATGTTTCATTTAAAGGTAATTTACCATGACGCCAAAAGAAGGCTAGTCTCATTGATTATTGGCGTGGATGAAGCGAAAAGGATAAAGGAAATCATTCAAAAGGACCTTTTGGCGTCGATTGTTGCTCCAAAAAAAGAAGTAGATGGAGAGCGGAAGGGATCATGATGCATTCGACCTAGATGCTTGCGAAGACGAGGTTCGACTGATGCTAGATGGTGATTTTGAGTTCGCCCTTCTCGGGAAAATTTTGACCAAGTTAGTTAAAGTAGGCATCAGACTTCATTTGAAAGTAAGAAATGCCCTAATTCAATGCCTCCAGGATAATGCCGACCTTTTAGCTATAGCCCTGAATGAGAAACCAAACATTGATTCTAGTGTAACGTGCCACAAGCTAAATATGGATGCCAGTGCTCGTTACGTTCCCATGCCGGTGCAACCTACTGTAGAATGATGAACAAGTTCTTACAAGAAGAGATAGGAGAGACATTGTAAATGTACATGGATGATATGATCATAAAGTTTGGCCAAGAGGAGCTTTATGCCCAACACCTTCAACGAGTGTTCAGGACGGTCTGATAATACAATATGTGTCTCAACCCGAAGAAATGCACTTTCGAGGTAAGGGCTAGAAAATTTTAAGAATTAATGCTTAACCTCATGTCCATAAGTCAATTTAGTGACAATGATTATGATATTATGTCCAATCAAGAGTCATGTAAAGTCGTGAGTCAGAAGGATGACTCAGTACTATTTAGAGAAAAAAGGAAAACCAACATTTATAAAATCAATCTTTCTAATTTAAAAAGTCAAAATGTTAAATGTATTCAGTTTGTAAATGAAGAGCAATGTGAAGGTGTGAAGAACACTAGAAGGGGGGTTGAATAAGGTTTTTAAAACACAAAGCTTTTTATGAAAATATTTCCCCTTTCTTTGAAACAACAAGTTTCTTACTATTGATAATAACTAAAAGATGCAGAAAGGAAATAAGAAGTTATTTTTATACTGGTTCACTTGAGAAACCCTCAAGCTAGTCTAGTCCACCCTTCCGAGGTGATTTCGCCTCTCTCAATCGAGGACTTAATCCACTATAACCAAATCGATTACAATCGCACAGGTAACAGCCGGTGACTAATATTTTCACAGACAACCCCTGGGACTAACGACCTGCATAGGCAACCCCTGTGACTAACAACCCGCACAAGCAACCACTTGTGACTAATAACCTCTAAGACTCTCTATTCCTAGACTTCTCGAGACAGCTGACCTTCATTCGTTCTCATAAGGAACGATCAAACAACCTTTGATCACGATTTGTTTACAGTATAAATGTTTCTACGCAAGCAGGATGTAAACTTTCTCTTCCAAATCTAAGATCAAAAGAAAAATGAAGCTATTAACAATCTATATAGAGTGAGTGTTTTCGTTGAGGTTTAGCTTCTTCTTTGAATCTTCAAGCCCTTTTGTAGCCAATAAAATAATATAACCGTTGGAGGGAAAATTCTGAACATGCAGAATGTTGGCGGCTTGTTTGTAGTGAGAGATAAGATAGTACACAACGTCCGTCCTTTGGAGAAAAACATTTGCATGTACCTTATACTTCTGTACTACAATATAACATTAACTTTTTCTTCTTGAACTTCAGAGGCTCACAGCATGAGTTGGAAGAAAAAGAATGAACTTTGAATTCTTTAGAACTTCAAGTCTTCAGAGTCTTTAGAACCACGTTTTCAGAGTCTTCAGCACTTGGTCATCAAAATCGTACTCTACAAGAAATATTTGAAACCATGATCAACAAGACTAATGTGGCAAAACACTTTTGGGAAGAGGCAGTTAACACAACTTGTTATGTTTAGAACAAAAATTCGATATGACCAATTCTAAATAAGACTCCTTATGAAATATGGAAGAATAGAAAACCCAATATTTCTTATTTTCATCCTGTTGGGTGCATCTGTTTTATGCTCAACCCAAAATAATCTCTTAACAAGTTTGACTCTACGACACAAAAGTGTATCAAGTTAGGATACTATGAACGCTCTAAAGTCTACAGAGTGTACAACATTGAAACACGAATTGTTGAAGAGTAAATTCATGTTGAGTTTGATGATAAGCTTGACCCTGAAAAGTCAAAGCTAGATGAAAATTTGTAGATCTTAAAATCACATGTTAAGACTTTAAAGATAAATACTCCAAAGATAAATACTCCGAGGTCAATAACTCTGGACGCGCTCAACTAGAAGAAACCAATACTCTAGCACATTTAAGAAAGCATAAGCAACAAATCCCACATCCTAAGGAATTGATTCTGAGGGATAAAACTGAACCTGTCAGAACTAGATATTCGTTCATACATGATGAAGAAACTCTTCTCTAGGTCTGATGTCCGTTATAGAACCAACATCTATCAATGAAGCTCTTCTCGACTTTGAGTAGATTCTGGAAATCCAAGAAGAATTGAATGAATTCTCCAAAAATGATGTATGAGACATTGTACCAAAACTCAAAGGAAAACACATTATTGGAACTAAATAGGCATTCAAAAACAAGCTTAGCAGGCAAGGAGATGTGGTAAGATACAAATCCAGACTAGTTGCACAAGGCTATAGTTAGCAAGAAGGAATTGATTATGTTGAAGCCTTTGAACCAGTGACCAGGGTATAATATATCCTTCTTCATGTTTCATTTGTGTTAGAACAAGATTTGTTCTGATCAATATTCTTGTTTTGATGATAACAGTATATATGAATTTTGTATAAGGCAATGTGGTACTCTAATCCTTTGCATATTGCATTTCAGGAAATATATAGAGTATGCACAATTCAGCGCTAAGAAGCACTGACTCAGAAGGTTCTGGATGGCTACATCAGAACATGCTCTGGAAAGACATCAGAAGATGGTCAAGCAGAATCAGAACATGGACTATGAAGCATCAGAAGAACATGAAGTCAGAAGCAGATGCCCTGAAGTTCTTATGGTATCACGCTCAAGCTCTTCAAAGTCAGAAGACAAGAAGATGCTCTGCACCAAGCTGTGACTCTGATTTTCAAACTTTGTTATTCATTAACATGAGTCCAGAAGCAATTACAAGATGACAGGATATTAAGTCTAATCTTGACTGACAAAAGGAACGTTAGAAGCTACAAAAGGCAAAGTTAGTAAAAGAAGGAAAAGCATGGCTCGCGGTAGTTGACAAAAGTGTGAAACATTAAATGCAAAGATGTATTATTCATGCAATGCATTAAATGCAACCCAATGGTCATCTTCTCAAACGCCTATATATATATATATATATATATATATATATATATATATATATATATATATATATATATATATATATATATATATATATAGAAGTTC
Source organism: Vicia villosa (assembly GCF_029867415.1). Lineage (NCBI taxonomy): Eukaryota > Viridiplantae > Streptophyta > Magnoliopsida > Fabales > Fabaceae > Vicia > Vicia villosa. The sequence goes on along the minus strand of NW_026705774.1, from coordinate 219,821 downwards.
TGATCAGCAGCAGCTAACGAACTCTTGCGAAAAATACCAAAACGCTATCAAATTCAAAGCTCACAAACTTCATCTTCAACCTCACAAACTCTTGTAATATTTAGTGAGTGTTAAGCTTAGAACTTAAGAGAAATATCACTGTTGTGATTATAGCTTTATAAGAAGCAATTCATACTCTTGTAAGCAACCAATGTTGCGGTGAGTAAGAGTCGCCACCGACTTTTATTTTGTCCAATTTTAGGAAAGGTAAAAAGTACAGGAAAATACCTTTTAAAAAGAAAATGGGCTCGGGGGGGTAAGTTATGAAAAGGGAAGGTGTAAGCACCCTTTTCATCCGTAGTTATCTACGGGCTCTTAGTTTGCTTAGCTCATATTTGTTTTCGTTTGTTTGAAAAAGAGTTTTTTTGAATAAAAGGACTTTAGCTTAAAAGCGTAACCTTTGTTTTTGAAAGGAGTGTGAAAATAGTTTTGTATTTGAGCAAGCAATCTAAGAGTACTATCCTAATAGTTGGTCTTTTTTATGCTTTTTAAAGTTTCTAGGACTATCCATACTATATAGAAGTAGGTAGTCCTTGTTTATATTGGACGTGTTCGGGACAATCGAAGGATCATCGAGGTCGTTGAAAGAAACTGGTAGAGGTACCTTTAGCAAGTTCGAAGGGACAATCGTCACTTTTTCGTAGGCAACAATCGAGGGTCATCGAGGGACTTGGTGACGATTTTATACTGAGGGACCTTTGCTAATGGGTACCTCTACATTTCGAGGGACACGACCTTATAATCGAAGGCAACCAAGAGGAGCGTACCCTAGAGATGAGTGTGCAGCAATCACGTGTGTTAGATTCGAGTATTTAATCTTGTATTTAGGTTAACTAGCGTTTGATTTTGTTATCTTGCCATACACACCCTATTAGCATACATCTAGCAATTAAGTGGTACAAAAAGTAAAGATGCAGAAAATAAATCCTAAGACTATTACACGACTTCGGGGAGGGGGAGTACATAAAACCAAAATGGTGAGAAAAGTAAAGATGAGGATATTACAACTACGCTATTACAAAAATTGCCCATGCGACCTATACATCGTTTTCTAATATTTAAATATAAATGGAATAATTAAATAAAAGACGAAAGATTAAATAATCATGCGACAATTAATGGAGTTTGAGATGAGAAGAGAAATCGGGAGAAAATTAGAGTTGGGAAAAATTTAAATGGAAAACCTAAATTAATTTAATTATTAAACTAATCCTAATTTAACTTAAATCTAAATTAATTACCTAATTAATTAATTGATTTAACTATGTAAATAAATTATTTAGAAAACTCTAATGACTAAGTTAATTAAACCTTAATCTTATTCATTCTAATTACTAATTAATTTAAAAATCCTAAAATTAATTATTTACTAATTAATCAAAACTAATCCAAAGGTCCTTTTTTTATGATTTTTTTTATAGTGTTTAAAAGAGAAATTATGTTAGTTTTAAAAGAAAAAAATAAAAGAAAACAAAATAAGGAACACAAATCACAAACAACAAAAAAATAAAAAAAAAAGAAATAAATAAAGAAACAAGACGTTGGATCTGGTGCAGTCACTCCCTGAGGGTGCACTATGGAGTATCCTCTTCTGGGTCCTCTGATCTAGATGCGTGGTGTTGTACCCCAAAATTTGCCCACACTTTTACAAAATTCAAAACTATTTAAAAAATTGAGTTTTTATAAAATTCAGGTTTCATTTACATTGATATCCTGAATTTTATAAATATTCAATTTAAAGTCTATATTAAAATATAATAGTTTACTCTTAAATTGTTATATTTTAATAAATAGCAAAATGCTGACTGATGCTTCATAAACTTTCAATTGACTTTTTATTTTGAATAAATAATATAGCACAATTGGTAAGGAAGTAAGGTTTACAGATACAAGGTCCCAGGTTCAAATCATTTAATTTTAATTCTCGTTTTTTAATTAAGCTTTTTTTTAGAATATTCATTTTTTTTACTTATATTCAAAATAAATAAAAAAAACCTTTTTTTAATATTTAAATATTATTTTCGTAATTATTATTTATTAAAAAAATATTGTTTTCTCTTTATTCATATTTTATTCACAAAAAATTCAAAAAAATCATAAAATATTTTAAAAAAATCCAAATCTTTTTTTTTTATTTTATTTTTACTAAGAGTAAGTTTTTTTCTAGTACTTTTTTATTTTTATAAATTAGTGATTAACATTATTATTATTAATATTATTATTATTATTAAAATCAAAATAAATTTAAAATAAAAGAGTGAGACGCGTATTTTTTAGGATTCTAGAAACGAAATCAAACTTATTCATTAGCCTTAAACCTCCTTCAAAGACCATGTCTCTCATGTTTTGGAAAGTTTTCAAATTTTCAGGAAATAATCTCTCACTTTTATGATCATCAAAGCATTGTTCTTTCCATTATTTCCCACTCTTCTCCTCTGTATAAAGGCAACCTCATCACACACACAAAAATAAAACACACGATTTCACAGCCTCAAGAACACGTTCCAAAACTTTCAAAAAAAACTTCAAAAACTAGGGCGTACGGATTTGTGCACTACAGCCACCTTCAATCCAAGTCAATCACCCCAAACTCTTCCTGAGACATCAAAGAGTAAGTATGGATCGAAGGATATGGTTTGTAGCATTCAAAACTAACATACCGTAATCATCCATTTCATTCATTTTTTTGGAATTTTCGTATGTTAATCATTGTTGTGTTTAAACGAATTTTTTTATTCTAATGTGTTTCTGAGAATGATTAATGCAATCCCAACGTATTACATGTGAGCTTTAGGCTCTAAATCATGGTTCACCATTATTAGGGGCTTAAAAACGTTGAAGTTCGTTTCTACAGCTACAAGCTTTTTTAATCAAAACTAATCGCTCCATTGAATTCGCAGCGTCACATTTAGTGGAATTGGGTGGTTTTGTTTTTTTGTTTGGTGCTATTTGTAGGTGCTACGAGGAAAGGGCCGTCAGAGAAGAAGAAGATGACCGCCGTGGGCGGTGGTTTGACAAATACAGGTGGTGGTCATTGTTTGTGTGGCGCGTTAGAGCTTTCAAATGCAAATAGTTTTTTTCTTTTGTCTCCACATTATCATTAACTAAAATTAAAATAACAAAATAGTTAACAAGTAAAGCATTTCATAAGATAATAATGAATAATAGTGTTAGAGTTAGTTTTTATTTCATTTAATCTAAACTTTGTCTTAATTAAAAAAAACTAATTTGGTTGTATATAACCTTTGTTTATTTCTAATTGATAAAAATCTCACAAAATCAAATAAAAATAAATTTAGGATTAATTTTATTTTATTTTTAAATTAATGTTTTTGTATATAATTAATTTGCTATTAGTATTACAATTGTAAATATTCTTGTATTTAATTTCTTTAATTTTTGTTTAGTTAAAATAATAACTCATAAAAAAAAATTTTAGATTAGTTATTTTAATTTAAATCTAACTTAATTTATTAATTTGTTGATAACCAAATTAATTTCGTAAAAAGTTTTAAATTTTTTTAATTAGAGTTTTAAATTAAAAGTATATAATTATTAGTTTATTTTTAGGATTTTATTTGTTTAAATATTGGGTTTAATTTTGTTCCTTTTAAATAACATGGGATATAATTAGTTTAATTCTAAAATACCTTCTAAAAAATATAAACATCAAAACTTTCTTCTAAATGTTATCTTCTATCGTTATTTAATTTTCTTAGAACAATTGTATAGGCGCTCATATTTTGTAATAATTTTAATTAGGTTCTTTTATTTTTTAGCACTCCCCCTAATTTTTATTGTAAACCCCTAACCCCGAAACCTTGTAATAGTTAGGATTTATTTTCTTCTTTTTACTTTCTGCACTATATACTTGTTAGATGTATGTTTAGGATTGTATGGTAAGATTTAAAAATAACCGATAGATCACTTTCAAATCAAAGATAAATAAAAAATAACTGAATTTAACACACGTGATTGTTGCACACACTCACCTCTAGGGTACGCCCCTCTTGGTTGCTTTACGGATAATTATAAAGGTCGTGTCCCTCGAATGTAGAGGTATCTTAGCAAAACGATGACCCTCGAGTAAAATCATCATAAAAGATCATAGTCCCTCGATGTCCCTTAAGGTTGCCTTCGGTAAATGATCTTGTCCCTCGAAAAATGATGATAGTCCCGCTAAAATGCTAAGGTACCTTTATTTGTTGCCTATACGACCTCGATGACCCTTCGATTGTCCCGAACGTCCAATAGATAGGACCACCTACCCTAAATGGTAAGGATAACCCTATCCCTTTCTTAGAAGAATAAAAAGCATAGAAAAAGACTGATTTAGGGTAGTGCTCTTAATAATTCTAGCTCAATTAAAAAACATATTTTCAATACTCTTTCAAAGACTAAGGCTACGCATTCACGGTAAAGTCCTTAAGTCCCTTTTCAACTTAAATCAAACAAAACAAACCTGAGCTAAGTAAATTAAGAGCCCATAGACAACTACGGATGAAAAGGTTGCTTACACCTTCCCTTTTCATAATCTACCCCCGAGCCCGTTTTCTTAAGAAATGGTTTTTTCTGTTCTTTTTACCCTTCCAAGATGTTGGACAAAATAAAAGTCGGTGGCGACTCATGCTTACCGCAACATTGGTTGCTTAAAAATAAAAGTCAGTTCACCGAGTTACACGTGGATATCCAAGGGTGGGAACTTGATGGTGCATCGTATGCACGAGTGAGCCGATCGTGTGGAATCTGAGGACAAATAACAATCAAATGAAACTAGGAAAAGAAAAAACGCAAGAGGCAGGGATCGAACCCTTGCTCTTGCGTGTCAAAGCCTTTAGGACGCCAGTCTCTTCCATTACGCCATTATCCAGGCGCTGTTATTTGTTTTACCCGAGATGAATATAATTCATCTCTGATCACACAGAGCCGCCGCTGCCAGCGGCTACTTCATCTTCTCCGACGGACCACTTTCATGCACCTGCAAAATAAGATCGAAATGAACGCCCAAAAAGTCCAGTTACACTAAACATGACGCTACGAATTCAATGGAGCGATTAGTTTTGATTAAAATGGCCTGTAAATGTAGAGACGAGACTTCACCGTTTTTAAGCTCTAATAATGGTGAACCATGATTTATAGCCTAAAACTCACATGTGATACGTTGGGACTGCATTAATCATTCTCAGGAACACATTATAATCAATATTTTTCGTTAAAACACAACAATGATTAACATACGAAAATTTCAAAAATGAATGAAATGGATGATTACGGTATGTTAGTTTTGAATGCTACAAACCATATCTTTCGATCCATACTTATTCTTTGATATCTCAGGAAGAGTTTGGGGTGACTTGCTTGGATTGAAGGTGGCTGTAGAGCACAAATCCGTATGCCCTAGTTTTTGAAGTTTTTTTTGAAAGTTTGGAACGTGTTCTTTAGGCTAGGGAATTCGTCCTCTTTGGTCTGATTATGTTCAGCATATATAAAATGGAGAATTAAGGTGAGAGATATGGAAAATAATTATTGTAATCAAGATGTGGTAATGTCACGATTCCTTTCCAAAACGTTTTGAAAACCTTCCATAATTTGAAGATTTTGTCTCAAAAGCCTTCCTTCTATAGTTTCACACAATTTTGGCACATATATGGGCCCTTAAATGTTTGGAGAATTGATTCACATGATCCTTTACCATTAAATCATAATTTTATTTCATTTAAATTGAATTTAAATTAATAAATTCAAAAATAAATAGAATAAAACCATAAAATAAATAAGAATTGATCCATGGGCCTTTTAGGAGCTTGCAATTTCGTGGGCAACATAAAAGTATGGGCCCAATACTAAAAAATTTCAAAGCTTCTCAATTATGGCTTCCTATATTTCCCAAAATTTAGCCAACTTCGAAAAATCATAACTCCCTCAATTTTCACCGTATGAAAATGATCTTGTACTTTTTGGAAAGCTCAGGATGTCCTCTACAATCCACTTTGGAACAATTTTTGTATTTGAAGAAATTATTTTGGAGATATCGCCCCTGACAAAAATGGCTTTTTGTGGACTTATAGGAGGACCTGTAATGCTTTAGCTTATACCTTTCAAATGATGCAATATTTGCCTTGTCATGTGAGACACAAAGTTGTAGAGAATAGAATTTCCTTTAAAATGAGATTTGGTTGGGAAATTTATGAGAAAGTATGTGAAAGTTATGCCCAGTCAAAGTTCAGTTGACTTTCTCCTTATAACCCTAATTTAGGAACTTTAAATTTTTGTTAATTTCTATACTTTTCTTGATGAATCATGATCAAACCTTGATCAAATGATGAACGTGACTTCAAAATATTGATGTTGACCAAAAATCATGAGTTTTGACTGTATACTGACCCTAGTTGACTTTTAGGTTAAATCAGACGACTGCTGAATATTCGAGCTTTTTGTCTGAGCAAACTTGTGGATCAGAGTTTGAAACTTGGTGTGAGGATCCCTTGAAGCATATAGGAAGCCATGAAGTCCACTTGAGGTGTCAGAAATCTTATTTCCTTGAAAGGAACCAAACCCTAGTTGGGGACCTATTGTTGAGGAGAAGGATGAACACGCCTAATTCTTGTGTAGCCTTGAGTATCTGATGATCATAGGTGTATGAGGAAATTGCTCATGCCAAGATACCTTAAAAAATGGTGGGCAAATTTTGGGGTATGAAAACTGCCCCGGTTCAATCTTCTTAACCCTAAAGATGTAGATTGGCCTGTGTGCTTGTCGGAATCTGAAGGTGGAAGAGGATTGAACACTAAAATACCCATAAATTTGCGCTTGCTGGTGCAGGAAATAATGTTGGAGATGGGCTTAAAGATGCCATCCAGTTGTTTGTCTGAGATGGGCTTAAAGATGCCATCCAAATATTTTAACAAGATGTTTGTCTGAAGCAGGTGCTCTTCAGACTTGATCATATGCATTGATTGTATCTAAAGGAGAGATTCATTAAAATGAAGTGGTGTCTTACAGAAAGCTACCTGGAAAGGTTCCTGAATAGGGTGGATCAATGACTGATGTACAGAGGATTAGGCTTTTAAACAAAGCTCGGGAAGAGCTGTCTTGTAGAAGATTAAATGAGAAGCTCCTTGGAATGGCAAGAGATGTCTTAGAAAATATTGAGTTAATATGTTAAAGAAGATTTGCTTTGAGAGGTTGAGATATGTCTTAAACAAGACTAACCTAGAAAGGATATGAAATGTCTTAAAGTAGACTAACCTAGAAAGGTTCCTAGAAAGGATATGAAACGTCTTAGATAAGACTACTTAGAAAGGCTCCTAGAAAGGATATGAAACGTCTTAGAGAAGACTACCTAGAAAGGTTCCTAGAAAGGATATGAAACGTCTTACACAAGACTACCTATAAAGGTTCCTATAAAGGATGATAAACGTCTTAGAAAAGACTACCTAGAAAGGCTCCTAGAAAGGATAAGAAACGTTTTAGAAAAGATTACCTAGAAAGGCTCCTAGAAAGGACATGATATGTCTTAAACAAGACTGGCCTAGAAAGACTCCTAGAAAGGATATGATATGTCTTAAACAAGACTGGCCTAGAAAGGCTCCTAGAAAGGATACAATGCGTCTTAAATAAGACTGGCCTAGAAAGGCTCCTAGAAATGATATGATATGTCTCAAACAAGACTACCTAGAAAGGTTCCTAGAAAGGATATGATACGTCTTAAACAAGACTGACCTAGAAAGGTTCCTAGAAAGGTTGATAAACATCGTAGAGAAGACTACCTAGAAAGGTTCCTAGAAAGGATGAGAATTTCTTTGATTGTTTATGAATTATCTTTGAAGAAAGACCCAGAATGAAGCATCAGAAATGTATTTGTCTTGTTAAGATTGAATCGTTGATACGATCGTCTTTGCACCGTACTTGGATGATAATATTCTTTTGATAATGAAGTGACCTGAAAAGGAAAAATTAGTTTTATACAATGTCATGATGCATGTATTGTGTGATGAGCTCCTCAAAATAAACGAGAATTTTGTATGTTGTGCATGTCTTATGAATGATGTAGGGATGGACTATAAAGTCGAAGCATATTGATAACTCTTGTATAGCAACTGCTGGTTGAGAAAATAAATCTCTGTATGCAGCTGGAGATAATGACAAGAGGATTTGAGAATTCTTGTCTTTCGCTCGATGATATCCAGCTGGGGATTTTTGATCTTCGCTTCGGGATGAGAGTAACTTGAATGATCTGATCCTGATGTATCCTAGGGATGAGAGAGAAGAATAATCTTCTATTGTACTATCTGACCAGGCTTTAGCTAGGAGCATCAACTTTAATGGAGATAGCGAGTTTGAACAAACCCTGTTAGAGAAGAAGATTGTGTCGGAGAACCGTAAGTGTAGGAGATGTAAACTCCGTTGGGGAACCAAGTCTCGTGTTGGGAAAACATCATTTAAAGATAACTTCTCGAGGATAGTGGGGATATTATTGTGAAAACTTCTTTGTGGGGAAGATTCCCTAAGATTCCAAATTTTCATTGCCTCATGTCTTTGAGGACTTGTTGTTGGAAAACACTTTTTAACCATATATGGTCCTTCGCTTGTGGGAGCTGTAGCGGTAAAAAATATACTCGAGCACAATCGCGCGCTCGAAATATCAACAGAGTCGCCACCAAACTTTATTTATTCCAAAAAAGGAAAGGGAAAATATCGATAAAACCCACGAATAAAAAGAAATGGATAAGATGGTCATTGCAACCAAATTAGAGTTCGGGAGTCGGTTAAGCAAGGGGAAGGTATTAGCACCCCTCACCTCCATCGTACTCGATGGGACCCATTTAGTTAGTTTTGTGTTTGAGTGTTAGTGTGATGTTTGCGTTCTTTAGCTTATTAATCGAGAAAAGATTAAAGAAAGAGTTTTTATTATTGTGAAGAAAAAAGAAAAGATTTTTATTATTATGAGGAAAAAGAAATGATTTTTTTTATTATTATGCTTGTCAAGAGGTTTGTATCTTGTGCCTACGTATTCCCTAGTGCAATGGGAAAGTCAGAGCAATCGTAGTTCGAGCTAGGAACCACGAAAGTTTGTTGGTTGATTTTAGCGAGAGGTACTCGATCGCTTTCAAATGTAGACAATACTACATGCACATGGATATGAGATCACTACAAGAATGGATAACTAAATCAAGAGTAAGACAAGATTTTGACCATCATCTCATTCGAGTGGAAGATATTCGATCTTCACATGTGGAAGTATGTTCGCATTTGTTGGTTAAAAGGGGATATTGACGGACTTTTAGTAAAGGATTGAGCATAGGTGTTCACCTAGCGCGTCTTTACCCAAGGTATTCAACAGGAGCGAGCCCCATTGTCACTTGTTGTCCTTGTTAATTAATGTATTTTAATTCAAAAGATCAAGGTATTCAAGAGGTGTTCACCCCTTGTCACTTAACCTCTTGGTTTGATTAATGTGTTTTAGTTCAAAAGATCAAGGTATTCAAGAGGTATTCACCCCTTGTCACTTAACCTCTTGATTTGATTAAAGTGTTTTAGTTCAAAATATCAAGGTGTCATACCCTAATTTTGACCCCCCCTGAGATGTCATACCTCCAAGTACCTCATCAAACTCAGGACAGGTACTCAGAGCAGTCACTTGCTTGTCTGATACCCAATCGAGGGTGCTCAAGAACAAAAGAGCTCAGGAAAAGGATCAATCAATAGAAGGATTAGTCTCTAATACAATCATAGGACTCAAAAGCTTCATTTTATTCACCTATGATTAATTAGACACTCAATCATCTAGGCCCAAGGTTACTTAGTTCACCAATATAGGGTTTTGAGCCCATCAAGGACTAAAATCAGGGACTACATTTGGGAAACCCTAGGAAGCCCCAGGGCATCACTTAAAGGCTTCAATCATCTTCAAATAATCCATATGACAATATCCATTAGGCATTACATTTCAATTCAAGATCTACAGTCATCAATTTCATCTGGTCGACAATTAGGGTTTTTGACCTAATTCACCAAGATAGTTGACTTTTAATCAGGACATGGATCCAAAACTCAAAATATGACTCAAGAATTTCTTTTACCTCAATATTATCCATTCACATCATTCATTTGAGGAGGAGAGTTTGATTCATCACAAAGGTCCAAGATTTCACTTCATTTGGAAAAAGTCAACTGTACAGGGCCACCTTTGACTTTTAGGGTTTTGAGTCAAAACATGACTTTTAAGGATCAATATCATCAATATATGATTAATGAAGTCATTTAACCAAAGAAAATCAAGGAAATAAATCAAGAATCAAAAAGTCAAAGATTGACTTTTCATACTTAGAAAATTTTTCTAGGTGTTTAAGAGTCTTTTTTTCAAAACTTTGGATGAGAATATCTCAAAATTTCAAGTACAAACTGAAAAAAACTTCCAACATCAAAGTTGTAGATTTTGATCCAATGAACAAATTTGTCAGATATGATTTTTTGGCTAGAAATCAACCATGGAAGAGATATGGAGCTTCAAAGTGACTGCCTTCACAAAACTAGCAAGAAAACCCTAGTTTTCTTCAAACTTTATGGGACTTTTTCACTAATTTCCCTAAGGATTTTGGGCAAACACCAAACTAATGAATTAAAGTACATATCAAGGGATTTTCAAATTGTATTCAACCATATTCAAATTCATTATGAGCTAAGAGATACGGTTGATCAAAGTTTGGGCATTTGAAGTGAAAATATGGGTCATGTCCAAATTTGAATTTTGCAAACTTTGTACCAATGCCTCTACCAATTGATGCCTCCTCATCCATGAGATATCAGAAGAGATTTGAAGGAATAAAATGCACTATTCCATCGTTTTTGGCCAAGTTGCAAGAATTCAATGCCATGTGATTAAGTAATCATTACAAATTTGGAATCTTGATGAATCACCAAAGAATCTTCTCCTAAGCCAATTAGAGTTCACTTCTGCAACAGAATTTTCCCCTAAGATCACACAAAATCGATGGCTAGGGGATTGATCAAGTGGAATCAAAGTTGCCATCATTGCATTTTGGATATTTTTGAAATTTCTTCATAGCCAAGAAACCAAGTTAACTTCATTAAGCAAAGTTCACTCTCTGCAAACACACTGAACTCTTTGCCTATAAATAAGAGAGCATACCTCAATAATTAGACACACCAAAGCAACAGAATTCTTGGTTTCTCTATTCTCTCTTCATACTTAGGTTTTTCAAAGTTTCTTTGGCAAGAAGACTCAGATTCTTCAAACCAAAGCTCTTCCTTTGAAAGTAAGTATTCAAACACATCAAGGGAGGTATTTAGAGGTGATCCAAACCTCTGTAACACTTATGTACATGGAGAATCATCATCTCCACTCTCATTTGGAGCCATATCAGTTGGGGTCGAGCAAGGAGTTCTGGGCAGTTTCAATCCAAGCTAAGCATCTCAACACCTTCCTAAGGGATCACTGAAGCTATCTGGATCATTGCAACAACTCTGTAGCACACTTTGATCAGAGCTAAATCTCCATTTTTGAGGTAAGTTTTAAGAACTTCAAACTCCATAATTCACGCATGATAAATTAGAAATGAAGTTACCAGTTGGTTTCTGCACCTTTAAGGATCATTAACCCTCAATCAATTGCATCATATCATGCATATAGAGTATTTCATGTTAAATTTCAGTTTTAGGGTTCTTAGTGTTCATGCTTGCGAATTTTAAGTTACACTTAGAATAAATAAAATTAAAGGATACCATCATGATCCTGGTTCAAAAATAAGCAAAATCCATCTTTACATCTTTGGATTTGGTTGAGAATTGAGGGAGATAGGATTTCCAAAAATTGAAATCGCGAGGTTGAAGATGAAGATGCTTTGCGCGCGTTTTTTGAATTTCAGAGGCAAGTTTAAAATATAATCACATGGAAGCATGTTTTGAACGACTAAATCGTTCAGCTCACTTGGTTACATGCGCCTCTCACTCTCTCTTGCCTAAGGTCTGGGGTTCGAACCCCCCCTCAGACCTTTTGTTTTGCTTGTTTTATTTTTAGTTCATTTATGCACTTGTTTTCAAATAAAGTAAACTGAAGGTGTTTGTCTAGCAAGCTGCGCGCGTAGCCCAGATGGTGAGAGTTTTGGTTAGTGACTTGGAGGGCGTGAGTTCAAGCCCTTTAGGTACCAAAACCTTATTTTTTTTACCACTTTTCCACTTCAATTTCTTTACAACTTTAACTAATTATTTCACCTATTAAACTAAAACATTTTTGATTTATTTTTTACACACTTCTCATTTATTATATCTATTTTGAGAATATACCAAAAAAATCATAAAAATATATTATTTTAGTATATTTTAATTAGGTTAAAAATCACATATTTTAAGTATGTTTAATACCTTAAAAAATATAATTTTCACTTGATTTTCAAAACCAAATCTCTTGTAAATATTTTTGTGATAAAACCCTAATCATTTAGGTCTTAATCAATTTTAGACTTTGTCGTTATCTTAATTAAGTTGACTGTTATCAAGAATTTAAACTATTTTCAAATCTCCGATTAGCCGGACGATCAAAGTTTTCAGACAACGAAACAGTAATCATTTCAATTGCCAATCATTTTCAACTGTTTTTCATAACTAGTACTATAAAGTACTGGGCCTTTAATAGAGTGTAAGTCCCAACACCTTTTTCTTTTCTTAGTTTGTTTTCAAAACTATATTTACAAAACCTTCTTTCTGCTTTCAAAACATTCTGCTGGTATTTGAAGGGCATTATTCCCGGTGAAACTCTTCAGATACCTATGTGACCTTTATCCATCTTCACTTCTTCTGTTTTCAAAAACCCTTAACTATTTATAATAAATATTCAACTGCTGTCAATAAAATTGCTGGTAAGGCTTTGTACATACATCTTCAAAGGCCTCCACTCCATCCAGGTTAGGCTTTACAAGCTTTCAATTTTTAGTCTTTCTTTAAATTAATGTCAAATATAGAACTGTTTACATATTGTTTAGAACTACGTCTGAGTGTAAACCCTAGGACAGTTAAACTATATATATTATAGGAATATGGCCTAGGATTGAGAATGTCTTCCCGATGAAGGCTCTTTCCTAATTAGAGATCTGTAGTTCAAAACCCTCAAGATGAATTATTCCCGGTGAAACATCTTGAAAAAGCCTTAGAACCCAAACTAGGACACATCCACCCAAAGAGGAATTATTCCCGGTGAAACCTCTTACCCATTTGCTTAAAGCCAAAAATAAGTTCAAAACCACATAGCTTTCTCTTGTGCTATAACAAGGACCCTCGATGACCCTCGATTAGCCTCCTCTTGGGCTTTGTACAAGGACGCACAGGCTTCTTAAAAGCATTCCCAGCTTACTCTTGAGCTTGTATACAAGGACCCATCAGGTTTCTTATAAACATAGGAACAGGTCTTTAGTCACCTCTTAGCCTATCCTGGTGAGTTTCTTCCATTGTTTAAACCAGACTTCAAACAAGCTAAGATTGTCTCAATCTCATATTGAGTACACCTTTCGGAATGAGAGACATGGACAGACTCTGTCACCCTTATCTTCATTAATTTCCTTAGCAGAGTCTAGGACCCATAGTTATCTATCCTCAGTTAGTGTCAGCCTTCATCTCGGGTGTCATACCCCAAAATTTGCCCTCATATAATTATAAGTGTCATTTTATTTCGATTAGATGACATGGCGCAATTGGTAAGGAGGTAAGGTTGGCCGATATAAGATCACGGGTTTGAAACCCACTACTGACGGTCCTTTTTCTTTTTCTTTTTTTCTTTTCTTTTTTTCCTTTTATTTGATTCATAATTTTGTTGCTAAATCTTTTTTTTGTCATTATTTAATTAGGATATTTTTCATTTTTATTATAAAAATTATAAAATGATAAAAGAATAAAAAGTAGTTTTTTAGGTATTTAATTAGTATTTAGCATAGGATTTTTAAAACAGTTTTTTAGTTTTAATCAAAAAAATCAAAATATATATATTTAAGTCCAAGCCCATTTTTTTCTTTTTAACCTAATATTTTTTCTTATAAATAAAACAACAATCCTAACCTAGGAGGGCGAAATTGGACAAAGCAACTAGGGTTCTCAAGCTTCCAAAGGTTCAAAAATTAGGGCACGAGTGAATTTGAAGGGAGGCGACTTTCTGGGCATCTTAACTATGTCAACTCGTTGCTAAGGTAATATAGAGTGAGTTTGAATCATTACTTAAGCTCCATAATATTCAGAATGCATGTATCATATCCACCATATTCATATACTCTCTGATTTCGATATCTACTGTTCTAATGTGTGTTGATCAAAAATAATCATATGAATGAGTTTCTGGTGATTATTAGATAGGATTCAAAGCAGTGGCACGAAGCTCTATGACTGGAAACACGAAACACCATTGTTATGGTGTTAAGGAGTTTGTTTTCGTTTTCGTAAATTAAGGGCGTTTCAGTCCAAACTAATGTCACCAGTGTGTTCACGAGGTCCCAAATATGTGATCTGGGCACGCCTGGTTTTTGGTTAACACGTTTTTTGCGAGTTCTAAATTGTTGCAGAAAAGCAAGGAAAAAGCGCAAGAGAATCCGCAGCAAGCTTCGAGAGAAAATCCGCAGGTATCTCTAAAGAAGAAGATGAACAGGAACGTGGGACACAGACCACACGCGTCCCTCTCTCTTTTGCTGGTCAGCGGTTCCACTTCTCTCTCCGCCACGCGCCTTGATTCTCATTGGCCAGTCAAAGATCTCTTATCCTCTCTCCCATTACCATTGGCTGCAGCATGAAACAGGGAAGGCCCACGCTTGACTTTTTTTTTCAATTCCCATATAGTCTACTTTTTTCTTATATGTTATTTAATTGTTGTTATGCTATCAACTAGTAATTGTAGCATGAATGGAAAGAAGTAGAGTTGGTAACCACCTTGACTAAGGTTCGAATCCCAGCTGCGTCAGTTTAATTTTTATAAAGACTCTCTACGAGATCCAGTGCATACAGCCTTACGCGTGACCATGGTGCATCACACATATGGACTATCTGATTCTAGTCAAAGGTGATCAAACGCTCATAAGTCTGCAAGTCCACCATAGACCTCCAGACCACGCACACATTGGATCCAGAGCTAAGATTTCTAAATTTTTTTATATAATTAATTGCATATTCTTTATTTTGTTCTAAATCATTTATTTTGATGATTATAGATTATTATTAATTAATTAGTTTTTAATTATGTAAGTAAATAAAGATCATATAATTATCATATTTAATCGAGTGTTCGATTTATTTTTGCAAGTTAACTTTTAATTATTATTAAAGCATTGAAATTAATTGTTTTATATAATTGTTTTTTTATTATTATTTTAAATTAGGATTTAATCAATTAATCAGTAGATCTCTCATACACTAATCTTATTACTTTCATCCTCGATTTTCAGGTTATCGAGGATTTGACGACGATTCAAGTTTTTTATATAAATATTTTTGGGAGTGTAATAGTTAAATAGGTTTTAATTTCCTTCCTTACTTTCCGCATACCCCCTACAGGTGTTTATTGTAAATCCCCCATCCCTAAAACTGTAATAGCTTAGGGTTTTTGCTTTCCGCACTTTATTTTTTTCCGCATGATATTATTGCGTGGTTAGTAAAATAGGGAGTGACAAGACTAATTAATTGAACGGTAGCTCACTAACTCAAGATAAATATTCGAATCTAACTCACGTGATTGCTACACACACCCACCTCTAGGGTAACGCCTCTTGTTGCCTGTTGCCTTCGATTTCGATCAAATAGTCAAGTCCCTTCGAGTGTAGGGATACCTTAGCTTGTTGCCTTCGATTCAAAATCACCTGTCCCTCTGATAAAAGATCATGGTCCCTTCGAGTTGCCTATGATAAATATGATCTCGTCCCTCGATTAAATGGTGATAGTCCCTTCAATTTCTAAGGTATCCTTATTGTTGCCTAATGACTATTATATCCTTCTCTTAGACTACCTGCCCCCTTCATGGTAGGGATAGTCTTGTGGTGAACGATAATTTCTCGATGACCCTTAACATCCAATTGAAAGACTTCCTGCCCTCTCATGGTATGGATAGATCCTTCCGCCCGAAAGACTTAAAGAACAAGAAAGACAAACGTAGAGTAGGTAGTTCTTAAATGCTTGCTCACATTCAATTCAACTTTCAAATTACTTTTTACACCTCTCTTTTCAAAACAATTTCAAAACAAGGCTACGCTTATTTACAAGCTAAAGTCCTTAAATCTTTTACTATTCACACACGACACTTTTCGAACAATTCAAACAAAAGTGAGCTAAGCGATTAAGAGCCCATGGATAACCATGGATGCAAAGGGTGCCTCACACCTTCCCTTTGTATAACCTACCCCCCGAACTCAATCTCTTTTCAAAGGTCTTTCCTGTTCTTTTTGCCTTTCCAATTGGATAAAATAAAAGTCGGTGGCGACTCATGCTATCCGCAACATTTCGATATAAAAGTCAGTTCACCGTATTACATCGGGCTTTAAAACAAGAAGTCTCAATTAGATAATATTTCTGCTATCATTCAAAATCCCTGGAAAGGGTTAGCCTCCAAAAAAATCAGTCTTTTAATAGATAATTCCTCCAGCAGAGTAAAACTCCCCAAAGAGTCAGCCTCAACCTTGGGCCTCATACAAGGCATGAAATAATGACTTCCCTAGTGAATAGTCAGCCACAATTCTGGGCTTTGTACAGAACACCAAATAAAAATCCATCAAATAAATGCTCTCCATCTAGAGTCAGCCTCAATTCTGGGCTTTGTACAGAACACAAAACTTCTTAGTTTAAGTCAATCCCTAGTAAAGTTATCTCCCAGAGTCAATAAAATAATAAATCAATCAAAAGTCTCAAGCTTGGACCTCATACAAGCCAGCTAAAAATCAAATATTTTATACAGTAGATGGATATAGCTTATCTCTATAGAGAGATCTTTCTCCTATCTCACCACATTCAAACAAACAAACATTACATTACATTTTCATTTTATCAAGTCTCCCATTTAGGATTTTGAAAGGCATGCTCTGGCAGTAAAACCCAGGCATGTGGTAACTTTCCCTAATTTGGATGAGCATCTTTCTTTCATTCAAGACGCAGTTGACTGGTATACTTGCACATACACAAGTAAGGTCCCCCTCTTGAATGAAACGAATTCAGTTATTCAGTCACTCTTTTAATGTTTGTGGTGGAATAGTAGAAATACCTCTCTGTAAAAATGACTTCATGTCTCTTTACTGTAAATAGAGATTTAATTCAAGCTTCAACCTTGAGCTTTAAGCAAGACACCAAAAATAATTAATTTCCCTAATTAGTTCTCCGAACTACAAAAAACTCTGACTTCCATTAGGGATATGTAGGCATGAGGTTCACAAGGAATCTCAGCGAGCTAATAAAATACCAAAAATAGTCAGTCAGTCTGTCTTTCTTTTAATTCAATTCACTCTCTCTCCTAACACAAAGGAGAAACTTTCCCAATAACAAGCAACAAACACAAACACATAGACACAGAGAAGGTTCCCGTAGAGTACTACGGATATGTAGGGTGCTTAAACTCTTCCCTATGTATAACCGACCCCCCGGACTCCAGAACTTCTAGTCTAGGTGAATCCCCACACTTAGCAAACTCCTAGGGTTTATTTGAGATCTTTTTCCCCTCTCCTACTCGTAGGATAATTAAAAAAATCGTGTGATATCGTAGGAAGAACTGAAACAAAATTCATCCCGCCCCGGGCACATTCTTCTTCCAAATTTCGCGTGAAGGGTCTAGCATGCCGTCCTCCCAAGTGAAACGGGGAGGTAAAGAAAACGACCGCCACAGAAAAATGGCGACTCTGCTGGGGATCTGTTAAAAACCTTAGTTTTTCATTCAAACCAATGGTTGACCTGTGCTGGTCCAGCCCCTAATGAGGAATTAGGGATGCCAAATTCCCCCTCAAACAAGAGAGGTCCTGCCTAACCTCTGTGTCATTTCACATGATTGTTGCATATATATTTGTTTATTTTGTTTATTCTGTATCGAGAAAGGGCTTGATTCCCCCTTGTGGTGAGAAATCCTATACCCAGATTTGAGTGCAACATAAGATAGGATGGAGGATGTCTTCTCGGTGAAGGCCCTCTAAGCTTGGTTCCCAAATCTACTCTTGGGATTTTCCTGGCTGGTTGTGATTAACTGCGCCAATGCATTCCGAAACTGATTTGTACCAGGAGGACCTAGAAACACATTAAAACCCACTTAAAGCCTTTTTAGGACGTAGAGTGGTGATTACGAAAATAATTGTCATGCAGATACTACACTCAGAGAAAACTCTCTTATAGATACCAGTCAACGTATCTTTAAGGTTGAGCAAAAACTCTGAGACTCCTAGAACCTGTTCTACAGGAACAAAAATCCTTATCCTTAGTTTACCCTGGGGCGAGGTTTGCGTTGTGACTTCATGACCACTATACCCTTCTGCGCCATGTTTGTTTAAAAACTCTTATGAGTGCATTCATGCAATCATCATAATAACTAAAAAACAAAAGAGTCTTTTTTCGAGTCGTTTTTCAAGGAAACTAAATAACGAATGTTTTGAACTTCATAGAAAGAGAGAAACGGAGAAAGGACTTAAGGATCTATACCATGGATTATGGAAGAAAGAGATCTAGGAAATACACCTTCAAAATTCCTAAGGTTGAGGAATTGGAAAAACTCGGAAAACTGATGGTCAACCCCCAGGCTTTCAAGGAGAAGTATAGAAAACTTCTGCCTCTTCCCAGCACTAACTTTGTGGATGGGATCCTTCCCACATTGGTACAGTTTTACGATCCAACGTATCACTGCTTTACCTTTCCAGATTATCAACTCATGCCTACTGTTATACCCCAAAATTTGCCCGCATCTTTTTTCAAGAAAAACTCCAATCTGAAAATTAAGAGTCTCATATAATCGTGGATTTTTATTTCAACAAATATCCTGACATATGAAATACTTAGTTTTTAGAATTTTTCTTATACAGTAATTTGGCTTGCAGTTGAATTTATTCTTACGCAAACGCCAAATACTGTTTATTACTTCACACATGCTATTTATTTATTTACAGATAAATAGTACTGACACAATTGGTACAGAGCTAAATCTTTTTGCAGGCGCAGAATCAGGAAACTCAGACTGTACTGGTAACAAGTAGATTATTATTATCTTTTGTTTCCCACTAATTTTTGTACTATATTCCATTATTTTCAAAAATCTTTTCAAATCTCTTTTTCAAAAAATCAAATCCTAACTTTATTCTCTACATCTCTCTTTTTCCCAACACTATCATTCAAATCTTATTTCCACTCAAATTTTCTTTTTGTACGGAATCACATCATTCCCCAACGTCTCTATCCTCTTTCCATTCTATAAATACCTCCCATTTTCTTCCATAAAATCTCACATCAAATTCTAATTCATCTCTCAAATTTCTACTTCATAATCCATCCTTTCTTCTTCCCCGACAAAATGGCAAAATGGTGGGAAACATGTTCTCTTACAGTCATCACCATTGCTACGGTGATCATGACTTTCTTCTGCCTGCATAGTCCTGAAGAGTGTGGACCTGCAATGGTCGCACTCCCAATCATCTACATGTTACTATTTGTAGCATGGGTTATCAATCGTCATTCTTAAAATTTGCCGTATTTCTTAAATGTACCGTTTATTCGTCGTACTGTTCAATATAGTATGTAATATTTGTACTGTCAGTATTAAATGTTGTACTATTTGTCATAATATTGCTTAATTACTCAGATAATATTTTATGTGTTTTCTGCCAGTCAAATATTCATTTTTCTGTGCATTAAATGATTTTCAGGGTTATTATCGGTAATTTTGCCCGCATGCAGTAAATATTAGTTATTTATTATGTCTGTGTTTTTCTAACAAGTCATGTAAATAAACTTTCATTTTTCACATAAAACATAAAACAAAAACAACAAAAAAAGAAAATTAACTTTGACTGTTGATTTTTCACTCTAACTGCTACATCAATATCTGGACAGTCAGTTGACAGCCAAACTGCTGGCAGTACAATTCTCAGTGTCTTGTACCATCAATCAAATCAATCTTTCACAATTCAAAATTCCAAGATTTTTGTTCTAGAAGTCTTCTGAATATCACGCGATTAGCAGAGACTCAACACTGCACAAAAATCAGGTACGCTTAACTGTCTCCTACATAAACAGTCCCTGACTAGGGTTTTCTTGTTTTTACAGGAGAAACAAGTTTTTGAGAGCTCAAATGGATTTCATACACATCCATATATCTCAAAGTACCATCATACAAATTTTCAAACTTCAATTCACTCAGACGCACCGTCAGCAGCTCAAACAGTCAACAGACGACCCGTTTGACAAAAAAAGTCAACAGACAGTCAAAAATGAAATTTTTTGTCAAAGGATTCATCATTTGATCATTGGATGATCATAATTCATCAAGGAAAGATCAAAAATCAACAAAACCCTAAGATTCAAAATTAGGGTTTTTACCTGAAAAGTCAACTCAACTTTGACTGATCATAACTCTCTCATCCTTCATCCAAAAAATTCAAACCAAAGCTCATTTTGAAGGAAATTAAATTATCTTTCAAATGCCATTGATCCCATGGTCATTGCATTCACCATTTGAAAAATATGACCAAAGACATTACAGGTCATTTTCAAAGTCAACAAAAAGACACTTTTTTCAAAAGGACACACAAGGAGCATCAAAAATCATTTTGACATGAGATCAAAGACATTGGTTAGAGGACTCTTTGAGGTTTCCAAAAAGTGAAAGATCTCCTTCATATGACAAAAATTGAGGGATTTACACCTTGTTGAAGTTGGCTAAATTTTGGAAAATGCATGAAACCAACATTGCTCAAAATGCATTTTTTCCAAAAGGGGCCAAGTTTTTATGGTTCAAACATCTTTGCCATGTTATTATGGGCCTCCCACGACCAAGACTAAGCCCACACCATTTTTATTCATTTTTTGCTTGATTTTATCTTATTTTAAGATTAAAATTAAAAGGAAAATGGATGGATAAATGGTAGCTTAACTTCCAAGCATGACTCACCCAAGGAATCTTCATCTTTCTGCAGAGAATTGAAGAGCAAGGCAGGTGCATTGAAGGCAAGAAGACTTGGTCAATAATTCAAAGCTTTTTAATATAAAAAATGCAAGAATTCCACATAGGCAACTAAGATGCTTCTTAGCTTCAATTCTAAGCACTCAATGCTTATATATAGACTATCATACTTCAGTAACATAGAGAGGACGAATTCAGTAGCATTCATAAGCATATAGCACTCTTGTAACAACTTGTAATTTTCAAAGAAACTTGGAATTCGAATTTTAAGTTTCAGTCCATTTTAATACAAAATAAATATTCAAACACCTTCCTTGAACATCAATAAACGTATCCCAATCAATTGCAAGCCTTGAAGCTCACTAAATCGAGCTATACAGGTCATAATTTGTTCGAACCTAAATCAACTTGTATCTGGTTATTCACACATGCTTAGCAAGATGTAGACATATAATTAAGTTTGGTTTGAGGTGTAGATCATTTCTGGAAACTTAATTGGAGTTTGAACACGTATACACGAAACTACCATTTTAGGGTTCTTCATCTCAAAATTAGGGCTTTCTGAAATGGGCAAAATTAGAGGTTCTAAGTAGTACCATTAGGTTCGTATGGATCAGACGAGTTGAATGGTACCATCGCGCCAAATTTCTTTGCACGTTTACCCCTATTCGTTATTTTGCAGGTCTGAAGCTCATCAATTACAGCGCTCTTTCATAAAAGCGCTGTAAAAGGCCCTAGCGAGAGGTTGAAGATGATGAGGTGTCCCCACCTCATTGGACAGCCAGCGCGCGTACTTTTTAAAATTTCCTCTAATTCTGTGCTTTGCAGGTGTACTGATCACCACGTGCCTCAATTTCTGGACCATCTGATCTCATTTAATGAATCATCCAACGCGCCATATCAAACAATCCTTATCATGGACCCTCAATCCAACCACACATGATCAGTATCCTTTTATTTTCTATTTTATTTTAATTTCTTTGTTAAATTAATTAAAAATAGTTTTAAAAATCCAAAAAATACACAAAAAATATTTTTAGACTTCTAAAATAATATATTATTTTCTGAAATAAAAATATTTTATTTTTCTTCAAAATTTCAATATTTTGCATAATTAATTAGTATATATTTATATATTTGCTTTTCAATTATTCTAACCAATCAAAAAATCATAAAAAAAATTGTTCTTTATGTTAAATATTGTTTACATATTATAAACTAATTTTGTACATATCTTGAATAATTTTATCCTTAAGTTTTAATTATTTGCATAATTATGTTTTAATTATCTTAAATCAATTTCAAATCAATTCCAAAAATTCCAAAAAAATTAGTTTTGTTTTAAAATTAATTAACAAATATTTTGTACATATTTTAAACTTAATTTCTAGTTTTAAATCTATTTTCATCTTCTTTTTTTCATTTTAATTTAATTAATCAGGCATTAATTATAATTAAAATAAATCATAAAAAATCCAAAAACATGCCCTTTTATTTTTCTTGCAATTTAAATTCCTAGATAAATGTATAGGATGTCAAATTCATGTAAATAGGCTAGTTTACATTTCCTGCACAATCGATGTAATAGCGTAGATTTACTTTCCGCACTTTACATTTCCGCATTTTAATTTCCAGCAAATATAAACTGCGTGTATGTCAAAGATAAAATTGAACCGTTAGATCACTAACTTCAAAGATAAAATATCTGAATACAATCACAATCACATTTGCACCTTTTAAGGTAATCCCTTTCTCATTCTTTTCAAAATCAAAGTCAAAATTCTACTATTTTGAGTACAAAATCGAACCTTGCGTTTATATCCGGTGAAAGGATAGATTTTTAAAGGAAATAGGATAAAGACCTTACAACTCAGGGTAGACCTCCTAGTTTGCTTGCTCAAATCAAAACAAACAAAATTCTCATACACTGTTGTTTTTCAAAACAAAACTTTCAAAAAAAGACAATACTTTGTATACATCCAAACACGGATTATTACAAAGTTAACGTTCTTTTCAAAAAACATCTTTCGAAAGATAAACAAGCATTTTGTATACATCCACACACGGATCATTACAAAATTCAATTTACAAAAGTATTTGAAACCACATATGAGCATTCTAAAGCAATTGAAAAGTGATCGAAAAACAAGTGAGCTAAGCAAACTTAAGAGCCCATGGATAACCATGGATACAAAGGGTGCTAACACCTTCCCTTTGTATAACCTACCCCCTTACCCAAAATTTCTTAAAGGTCTTTTTTCTGTTTCTTTTATAAACCTTTCCTTAATTGGATAAAATAAAAGGTCGGTGGCGACTCTGTGAATTTTCAAAAATGCGAAAGCATTAAGCGATAAAAAAGAGTCAGTTCACGTATCTCTACAGAACAGAGGTATGACCCGGATTAAAAAACGGAGGTCCACAGAACTGGCGACTCTGCTGGGGATTTACTTTCAAAAAACAAAATGTTTTCAAAAGGGGTTACCTTAAGAGAATAGGTCGATGTTTTCAATTGTTTGACTTGATTGCTCTATTTTTCAAAGGTTTGCTTGGGTATTTTGCTTGTGTGAAAGATTCTAACCCGAATCTCGAGATACCTTAAGTATATGACAATAGACCAAGGAAACTGTACGGCATGTACCGATACGGTTGATCTGGTAGTCATCGTTAGTGTGATACTTTGGTTTATACTGATGTCCCTTGAAAACGATCAAGGAGTATATTAGGCTTCCGAAAGGTCATTAAACACTAATTTGTCTTAGAACCTTTTTAGTTGAACTTGACTTATGGCCTATTAAGTGGCTAGCTTTGAAATTGATCGAAGTTAGTTATCCTCGAGGAATATTTTGATCGGCCGCTCGAGTGCCGTATTGAGATGTTACTTCCAAGGATCATAGAACCCGAATCCAATTCTAGGACAGGTTTTAACCAACTCAACTTCAGTGGGGAGGGTATCACCTATCAGCTCCATGCAAGCCTTTAAACCTAAGGCTATTGTTTGATTTGTTTTTGTGTGCCACATGTTTGCATCATAAGCATATCATTTTTGCACCAAACACTTCAAGGATCAAAGAGTTTACCTTTGTTTTTGCAGGTAATGGCTCCCGCCACCAAAGATTACATCCGAATCAACATCTCAACGGTACCATCTGAACTAAAAGACTTAGTGTCAGAATTCCCCAGGAATGTTCAATTCACTGAAAGGCATGGTCACCTACTGGTTACCTCAAAATTTGAAGAAGACATGATACGGGTCCTGTTCCAGTTCTTTGACCCTGAACATCATTGCTTTACCTTTCCTGATTACCAGTTGGTACCCACTTTGGAAGAATTCTCTAAACTAATGGGATTGCCTGTTCGAAATCAATTACCTTTCACTTGTTTAGAAAGGATTCCAAAGCCTGAAGTCATTGTTGCTGCTTTACATCTGCGGAAATCAGAAATCGAGTCCAATTGGGAAACAAAGAGTGGAGTTAAGGGTTTGCTTGCCAAGTTCTTATTGGAAAAGGCTCGACTACTGCTAGAAAACAAAAGTTATCCAGCTTTTGAGGAAGTTATGGCACTTTTGATCTATGGGTTGGTTTTATTCCCTAATTCCGACCAGTTCATAAGTGTACACATCATCAACCTTTTACCAACATTGCTGGGAGACATTCTACATTCTCTACACACTCGTACCATGAAGAAACGAGGAACTCTCATGTGCTGTATACCACTACTGGCTAGGTGGTTTACATTTCATCTTCCCCGATCAGTGTTGAGAAATGAACAAAGAATGCATTGGTCTCACAAGATTATGTCTTTGTCTCATTCAGATATCCGGTGGAACAACTTCTTTCAAAGAGACATTACTATCATTGATCATTGTGGAAAGTACACTAATGTGCCACTCCTTGGCATCAAAAGAGGCATCACTTACAATCCCTCTTTAGCTTTACGCCAATTCGGATATGCAAGGAGCAACGGTCCTCATGACATGATTATCCATGGCATTGTGTTTGATTACGAGAATGATTCTCATAGACACCGACGAAGGTTCATACATGCATGGGACAGTGTCTATAGAATAGAAAGCAAAACTTTGGGGCAATGGAATTCTATCCCTATGGAACCTTACCTCAGATGGGTCCGCACTCATGCTCAGAAACTCCTTATGCGATATCCTGCTGTTCTACCTGTGACTATTGAACCAGAGGTCGAAGGATATGAACCTCAAGTTATTCTACACCCAGATATGCCAACTGACCTAGAAGAGTTGCAAAAATCTTGGGTTCAACTCAAAGAAGAAAGAGACACCTTCAAATCATACTGTCAAGACTATGAGAGAAGGATATTGGAGCTCACCGGACAGCTTCAAGAAGAACAACAGATCAACACATTCCTGGGGGCAAAGAGGAAGCGTCCACGGGAGACCTGAAGGATCATTTATTTTATTTCTGTCTTGTAAGCCCAAATGAGGCAAAGAAAAAAGAAGCAAAAAAAAAAGAGAGAAATAAATTGATTAACTAACGTTTGTTTTTTCTTTAACAAATCTAAACTCTAAGATCCTTGAAACATTGCACACACATTTCACTTCATGCATTGCATATACATTTCATACATTGCATTCATATACATTGCACATACATTTCATACATTGCATACACATGGCATCCAGTCATACACATTGCATAACAGGTTCACATGACGGATTTCTCATCTCCTCGCTGTTTATTTCAGTCAGAAGAGATGGAATCCTTGGCAAGCATCAAGAATCTCGAAGCACAGAATGCCCAAGTTCAAGTGGCAATTCTGGAACTGGCAAAGGGGCAGCAAGAACTGAAAGCCCTGATAATCAAGAAGAAAAAGAAGCCCAAAGGATCTGTAGGTGTGAGTCACCTGAGAAGAAAGATCAAAATCCCAGTCAAAAAGTTCAAATAGCCACCGATCCCTGAAACAGTCGGTGATGATGAACAAGAAGACAATCAAAGCAACCAGGGTTCTGCTAAACCCTCTCTCTCTCTTCAAATGAAGAAAATGATCATTCTGGGGACGAACCGGATGATGAAAAATACCAACAGCTGGAAGACCGTATGAAAGCTATGGAGATACAAAAAATACCTGGCTTAGATTTCAATGATCTGGGGCTCATCTCGGATGTTGTTATCCCTCCAAAATTCAAAGTTCCAGTCTTTGCAAAATATGATGGAGTTTCTTGCCCGAAACTACATCTGAGATCCTATGTGAGGAAGATACAACCTCATACAACAGATAACAAATTGTGGATTCACTTCTTCCAAGAAAGTCTGTCGGGTACACAACTCGAGTGGTACTACCAGCTGGAAAATACCAAGGTTCATACTTGGGAAGAATTAGCTGCTGCTTTTTACAAACAGTACCAATACAATGCTGATCTTGCGCCAACCCGTACTCAACTAAGGGGCATGTCTATGGGACCAAAAGAAAGTTTCAAAGGATATGCACAAAAGTGGAGAGATATGGCTGGAAGGGTTCAACCACCCTTATCTGATCGCGAACTAGTTGACATGTTCATGGGCACTTTAACTGGCCCTTTCTATAGCCATTTGCTGGGAAACTCATCATCAGGTTTCACTGACCTGATACTGACTGGAGAACGTGTCGAAAGTGGCATTCAAAATGGAAAAATTCAAATAGGTTCCTCCTCTGGTACTACAAAAAGGCCCATCAGCGGGAGAAATGAGGTCAATGCAACACAAATTCAGAAAAGTCGCAAAAGTGAGCAGCATCAATCTGTAGGGGCAGTTCTGATCTCCGCATCTGCACCTCAAAAAGATCAACAGCCAAAATATACGCATCGACCAGATGCACCAAGAAGAAATTTCACCAGAATCAACATGCCAATCTCTCAGGCATTGCAGCACTTGTTAAAAGCAGATCTGATCACATTAAAAGGTCCTCCAAAGAATGTCAACACTTCCTCTCCGAATTATCGCCCTGATGCGACATGTGCCTATCACTCAAACTGTCCAGGACATGACGCAGATCACTGCTGGGCCCTGAAAAATAAAATACAAGATATGATAGATGCTGGTGAAATTGAGTTCGATCCTCCAGAAACTCCAAATGTCATCACTGCACCTATGCCAAAGCATGACAAAACTGTTAACGCTATCCTGGACACTGTTTACATCTATGATGTGAACGAATTATCAACTCCACTCTGCGAAGTCAAAGAAAAGCTAATCCGAGCTGGTTACTTCCCAGGATGTGACCCCGACTGCTTTTATTGCTCCTGCCTGCCCAATGGTTGTGAAAATCTGAGGATGGGAATTCAAAAATGGATGGATCGCCGTATCATTATGTTTGAGAGGCTCCCTTCTATGGACGTGCTGTGCGAAGTCTTTGCAAACGGGATAAAAATAGAAGATGCCTCAGTGATCTCCAGCTTACCATTCAAAATCTCTGCTAAGGCTCCATTCAAAATTTCTGCTACACTCAAAGTGGCATCAGTAGTCATTGCTAGTCCAACTCCATTTCCATACTCCTCAGACAAAGCTGTCCCATGGGGATATGACACTAATGTTTTTGTTCATGGAGTTAAGCAGAATACCTCGACTGAAGAGACCACAAAGTTAACTACTCCAACTGTGAGTAATATTGTGGGTACCAGCAAGATCACGAGAAGTGGAAGAACCTTTTCACCAGAAATTTCTCCAAATGTTGCTGCTGGTCCAGTCCGAGTCCCAGTTCCTAATCAAAATGTCAACGCTCGAGGCAAAGAGCCACAAGTTGAACAAGTTCAAACCCCGGTGGAGATCACTGCTGAGGATCCATCAAAGCAAGAAATGGAGGAAATATTGAAAATCATCTGCAAGAGTGATTACAATATTGTTGAGCAACTGGGGCACACTGCTTCAAAAATCTCAATGCTATCTCTGCTAAAATATTCAGAAGCTCATGCCAAAGCTCTGATGAAGTTCCTTAAAGCTGCGCATGTGCCTCAAGAGATCTCAGTCGACCAATTTGAGAATTGTGTTGCCAATCTAACCGTGAGCAATGGTCTCGGTTTCTCCGATGTGGATCTAACCCCTGCTGGAAAAAATCACAACAAATCCTTACATATCTCCATTGAATGTAATGGCACCACTCTATCTCATGTGCTAGTAGATAACGGTTCTTCTCTGAACGTGTTACCGAAAACAGTACTAGAAAAGCTTGACTTCGAAGGAATTATGTTACAACCAAGTGATGTTGTGGTAAGAGCCTTTGACGGGTCAACCAGAATGGTATACGAAAAAGTGAATCTCCCAATCAGAGTGGGTTCTCAAATCTTTGATTCTATCTTTTACGTAATGGAAATTCACCCAGCCTACTCCTATTTACTTGGACGCCCTTGGATACATGGGGCAAACGCTGTAACTTCTACCCTGCATCAGAAGTTAAAATATCCAGTAAAAGGAAAGATTGTCACAGTCTATGGCGAAGAGGAATATGTGGTCAGTCACCTAAGCAATTCCAAATATGTTGAGTTGGAGGACGAATTCATCGAAACTCCATGCCAATCATTTGAGGTGGTCTCTCCAGATGTCTCTACCACCAAGCATATTCCTGCTATTCCAACTACAACTATGGCTTCTCTCAAAGATGCCAAAGCCATGATTGAACAGGGTGATTGCACAGTATGGGGACAGCTTCCCGATATACCCTACAAATCTGACAAGCTAGGCCTGAGCTATGATAGCAAAAATCAAAAGAATGATCAAAGTCCTCGTTCTGAAGGATTGATGTCACACTTCGTCAGCCAAGAAGTAAACGCTATTGAAGATGAAGGAGTGTTCATGAACTATATCATTCAGCCATATCCAGATGAAATTCCACCCATTTCCATGGGAATGTGGGATGCTGTTCAAGAACCAAACGGCGGGTATAATTATCAGTATACCGCACCTCAGAATTCTTATATTGCTATGGAGGACCTTACCCCGACTGGATGGGGTGATCAAATTGGAAATGACGAAAGTTTCACAAGTCCCGTCACTGAGCAATATCAAAATCCACCCAAAGAAGTATGGGACACGCTAGGAGAACACAGCGACAAATATGACTATATGGTGAAATATTCTGCTCCTCCGAGCTCACAAATTGCTATGAAGGACATTGTCCCAACTGGATGGGATGAACATTACGATGACAATTTCGCTTTCGAAGAAGCCAGGGAAATATCAAATAACGAGGGTTGTTTTCTGTCAGCGTACACTCCTCATCAAGATGCACAAGTTTCTATTCAAAACATCACCCCGACTGCATGGGACGGCCTTATCGAGCACCTCGCTCAGCCAACAGAGATATCTCAGCCTGAGCTCTCGTATCCAGCAGAGTATATCACTTATCCCGAAGGATCACCGGCTCATTTTCCCACTAATGAAATCAATGCTGTGGAAGATGAAAAAGACAACTGCAACTGGAACAGCTGGATACTCCCTGCTCACAACAGTGGATTGAACAACTGGAAAGCTGAGGATGTGATCTCCTTTGACCAGGAGTAAATGCCATTTCCTGTTTTCTTTGTGTATAATGTGCAAAGATAAAAGTGGTTCCTGAACAATCGAACCATGAGCTTGAAAGCCGTGTGCCTTAGCACACTGGTCCTTCTATAAGGGCTTATCATATCATGATCATGTGCATTCAATAAAATCATGGGACGCTTGCATATTTAAATTTTGTGATCCTTTTTCCTTCTTTCTTCGCTTTCTAATAGCTATGTTTTTTCTTCACACACACTCACATAATTAACTTGCAGATTCACATACACTCTGGATCCAGTCAACAACGATTCTGCTATTGCCCGTCATGACTTTGAAAATCCGATCTACCAAACTGAGGACGAAAGTGAGGAAGATTGTGAAGTGCCAAGAGAACTTGCAAGGCTGCTAGAACAAGAAGACAAGGCCATACAGCCTCACGAGGAGCCAATTGAGGTCATCAACTTGGGCAGCAACGAAGAAATGAAAGAAGTCAAAATAGGGGCTGATTTAGAACACAGCGTCAAGCAAAGACTGATTCAAATGCTGCGAGACTACGTCGAGATATTCGCCTGGTCCTATGAGGATATGCCAGGCCTTGACATAGACATTGTAGTTCATCGCCTGCCAATCAAAGAAGGTAGCACTCCAGTCAAACAGAAACTACGAAGGAGTAGGCCTGATATGTCAAAAAAGATCAAAGACGAGGTTGAAAAACAGTTCAATGCCGGATTCCTAAAAGTTGTAAGTTATCCTCCTTGGATAGCTAACATCGTCCCTGTACCTAAAAAAGACGGAAAAGTCAGAATGTGCGTGGACTACAGAGATCTGAACCGGGCAAGCCCCAAAGATGATTTCCCTTTACCACACATCGATGCACTGGTTGACAATACCGCACAATGCAAGGTATTCTCCTTTATGGACGGATTCTCAGGGTACAATCAAATCAAGATGGCACCCGAAGACATGGAAAAAACAACCTTCACAACACCCTGGGGAACCTTTTGTTACAAAGTAATGCCCTTTGGTCTGAAAAACGCAGGAGCAACCTATCAACGTGCAATGGTAGCGCTATTTCATGATATGATTCATCAAGAAATAGAGGTGTATGTCGATGACATGATTGCAAAATCCAACACCGAGGAAGAACATCTGGGTCATTTACACGAGTTGTTTGACAGACTCAAGAAATACAAGTTGCGACTGAACCCAAATAAGTGTACCTTTGGAGTAAGATCCGGCAAACTCTTAGGTTTCATCGTCAGCAGCAAAGGTATTGAGATTGATCCCGCCAAGGTTAAAGCCATTCAAGAAATGCCTATACCTCGTACCGAGAAACAAGTCAGAGGATTCTTGGGACGTCTAAATTACATCGCCCGATTTATTGCCCACATGACTACTACTTGTGTGCCGATCTTCAAACTGTTAAAGAAAGATCAAGTGGAAAGGTGGAATGACAGATGCCAGTTAGCCTTTGACAAAATCAAAGAATATCTCCAAAAACCTCCAATTTTGTTGCCACCTGTGGAAGGCAGACCTCTGATAATGTACCTAACTGTGTTAGAAGACTCAATGGGGTGTGTACTAGGACAACATGACGAATCCGGCCGAAAGGAGCACGCAATCTACTATCTTAGCAAAAAGTTTACCGATTGTGAAACAAGATACTCACTACTCGAAAAAACTTGTTGTGCCTTAGCTTGGGCGGCTCGCCGACTAAGACAGTACATGCTAAATCACACCACTTTCCTAATCTCCAAGATGGATCCCATCAAATACGTGTTCGAAAAACCTGCTCTCTCTGGAAGAATAGCGAGATGGCAAATGATCTTAACAGAATATGACATTCAATACACTTCACAAAAAGCAATCAAAGGAAGTGTGGTAGCTGATCATCTGGCTCATCAAGCAGTGGATGATTATCAAGCATTGAACTTTGACTTCCCAGACGAAGACATTATGCTAGTCAATGACTACAAACAATCAGGACCAGAAGAAGGACCCGAGCCAGGATCCCGATGGACTATGGTTTTTGACGGAGCTTCTAATGCACTTGGCAATGGCATCGGAGCTGTGATCATTTCCCCCGCAGGAAGTTACACACCGTTCACTGCCAGATTATGCTTCAATTGCACTAACAATATAGCCGAATACAAAGCATGTATTCTGGGTCTTAAAGCTGCAATCGATCTAAGAATCAAATTCCTGGAAATCTACGGAGACTCGGCCTTGGTAATCTACCAAGTCAAAGGGGAATGGGACACGAAGCACCCGAATCTAATTCCTTACAAAGAATATGTGCTGAGTTTGATTCCTTACTTCGAAGAAATCACTTTCGAACACATCCCACGCGAGGAAAATCAACTAGCTGATGCTTTAGCTACCATTTTATCCATGTTCAAAGTCAGGTGGGACAACGAGGCGCCTATGATCACCATTTACAGGCAAGATGAACCATCCTATTGCAATGAGATCAATACCGAAGGAACCGAGGAAAAACCATGGTTCCATGAAGTAAAAAGATATCTCGAAGCTCAGGAGTACCCTGAAGGGGCATCCATTAACGACAGAAAGTTTCTAAGGAGATTTGCTGCCAAATTCTTTCTAAGCAATGGAACCCTATACAAACGCAACCATGACTCGACTTTACTTCGCTGTGTAAACAAGAAGGAAGCAGAACAGATCATGGAAGAAATACACAATGGTGCCTTCGGTACTCATTCCAGTGGACATACAATGGCTAAAAAGATCCTGAGAGCAGGTTATTACTGGTCTACCATGGAAACAGACTGCCATCATCACTCCTGAACATGCCACAAATGCCAGATATACGCTGACAAAGTACATGTACCTCCAGTTCCATTAAGCATCCTGACGGCTCCTTGGCCTTTTGCAATGTGGGGTATTGATATGATTGGAGAAATCAAACCTACTGCCTCCAACGGACATCGCTTTATCCTGGTCGCTATTGACTACTTCACAAAGTGGGTAGAAGCAGCTTCATTTGCTTCTGTTACCAAGAATGTGGTGGCCCGGTTCATCAAATACAATCTCATTTGTCGGTACGGCATCCCTGAGCGGATTATCACGGACAATGGCACAAATCTAAACAACAGAATGATTACTGAACTTTGCACACAGTTCAAGATCAAACATCATAATTCTTCTCCATATCGACCAAAGATGAACGGCGCGGTGGAAGCTGCCAACAAGAATATCAAGAAAATCATACAAAAAATGACAGTAACCTACAAAGACTGGCATGAGATGTTGCCTTTTGCTCTTCATGGTTATCGCACATCTGCGCGTACTTCAACAGGGGCAACTCCATTCTCCTTAGTCTATGGTATGGAGGCAGTTCTTCCAATTGAAATTCAGATTCCTTCCCTAAGGATTATGAAAGAAGCCAATCTAGACGAAGACGATTGGATTCAAACACGGTTGGACCAGATAAACTTGATTGATGAGAAAAGGCTCGCAGCTATTTGTCATGGTCAGCTATACCAAAAGCGTATGATCAAAGCCTTCAACAAAAAAGTCAAAAGTCAAGCATACCAAACTGGTGGCTTGGTTGTCAAACACATCATCTTACCACAAGGTGATCCCAGAGGCAAATGGACTCCCACCTACGAGGGACCATTCATAATCAAGGAAATATTCTCCGGCGGCGCCATGTTGCTTACCACCATGGATGGCGAGGATTTCCCACATCCTGTGAATGCTGACATAGTCAAAAAATACTTCTCTTAAAAAGAAAAAAAAAACAGCTCGCTAAGTTGAAAACCTGAAAGGGCAGCTTAGGCAAAAAAATGAGCGTCTCGGTGGATTGAAAACCCGAAAGGGCGGTCCAGGCAAAAGTTAGAGACTAAACAAATACTATCCCGGTAGGCTGAAAACCTGAAAGGGCAGCCTAGGCAAAAGTTAGGGAATGAAGCATACAACTGTGTTCCGTTCAGCTGCCTACTCACCATCAAGATTCAACACCTCAAAGACACCGACCAGTCCAATCACTTTCTTCCAACAAGTGAGGGATGAGATGCTCGAAGACAGATTGGCAATAGCAGAGTTGAAACTTGACTGGATCGTTTTCACATAGCTATTTATCTCTATAAATATTTTCCAAAACTTTCTGACAGTTTCCTACTTCTAGGATTGTTGTCTCCCTGTGCTAACCAGCCTATCATGGCTCTTTTTCAAAAATCAATGCAGCTTAGGCTCAAAAATCACTATTTTCACTTTTTCTGTTTAAATACGTAAGCATCCCAATGATAATTTTGAATGAACATGTGCATTTGAATATGATTGATGTTTACCAGGAAAAACAGGAATGGTATTCAGGAAATGTTCCAATTATCTGGACATCATCCCATCAGAAGAAAACCACCAAGAGAAACGCATTTCTCAGCAAATTCCTCAAAAAGATTTTCTCTTCGAAAGAAGTCTTATCCCCCAGCAGGGTTGTTCCAGATTACTATCTTCAGAAGGTGTGATCCCCGCACCCGGACTTGGTCAGATAGTGCATCGGAGGATTATGCATCTTCCTCATTCCCATTTGAAAGGGCATCAGAACTTCCAGCTACCTTTCATTCCCAAGTGATATTCAAAGATCCTTCAACAGGATA
This sequence comes from Vicia villosa, assembly GCF_029867415.1. NCBI lineage: Eukaryota > Viridiplantae > Streptophyta > Magnoliopsida > Fabales > Fabaceae > Vicia > Vicia villosa. Next base: position 185,556 of record NW_026705774.1, on the reverse strand, counting down.
CCAGGATTCTCAAAGAATTTCCCCAGCCAAGGGTACTCAAACAAGACAAAAGATCATCAACGATCACAATATAGTCATATCCAGATGACTGGCGGAAATTTATTTTCCCAAATAGAAGCTTGACATCACATTCATACATCACACATTCACATTCATATTCACATTCACATTCATATTCACATCACATTCATACATCACACATTCACATTCATATTCACATTCACATTCATATTCACATTCACATTCATACATCACATATTCACATTCATAATCATGTTCATACATCATGCATCATGCGCATATTCATACGCATATTCATACATAACATCACATGCATATTTCTCCGGGAATATCTTACATTACATGCATCATAAACATTGCATATCACTAACTTGATTTTTCAGGTAGACAAATATCTTCAACAAAGATGTTCTCAATCACATGCAGTGTTCACCTGAATTCCATGAACGGTTCTCTCAGATATAATCAAGCCGAAGATTCATTCTGATCACTTACCAACTCAAAAACAAACATTACAGATCAAAGCGATACCTCAGACGGTTCCAGAACGATCTAACATTGCAGATCTAAAGCGATACCTCAGACGGTTCCAGAACGATCTAACATTGCAGATCTAAAGCGATACCTCAAACGGTTCCACAATGATCAACTTCCAAAATCTAAATCGGAAAAACTTTGGACAAGTTCCGTAACGATTATCCTCCAAGACTTAAAGCGGTAACCTTGGACGGTTCCGAAACAGTCAACACAAAGACTTTCAAATCCTTCATCAAGATATAATCAATGGATTCATTCTGATGAACAAACCATCAACACATTTTCCAGGTGGCATCTGAAAGCCCATCTCAGGTAATGTTTCAATCTGCCAACAACATTTCGCAGACGACATTCAAATGCAACTTCCAACATCTCTTCTGATCAAGGTAAGTGCAAATTTTCAGGGCATCTAAATATTCAATCATCTTCTACCTTCAGATTTCAGACAATCTTTTCAGGTTTAAAAAGATTGAATAGGGGCAACTGTTATACCCCAAAATTTGCCCGCATCTTTTTTCAAGAAAAACTCCAATCTGAAAATTAAGAGTCTCATATAATCATGGATTTTTATTTCAACAAATATCCTGACATATGAAATACTTAGTTTTTAGAATTTTTCTTATACAGTAATTTGGCTTGCAGTTGAATTTATTCTTACGCAAACGCCAAATACTGTTTATTACTTCACACATGCTATTTATTTATTTACAGATAAATAGTACTGACACAATTGGTACAGAGTTAAATCTTTTTGCAGGCGCAGAATCAGGAAACTCATACTGTACTGGTAACAAGTAGATTATTATTATCTTTTGTTTCCCACTAATTTTTGTACTATATTCCATTATTTTCAAAAATCTTTTCAAATCTCTTTTTCAAAAAATCAAATCCTAACTTTATTCTTTACATCTCTCTTTTTCCCAACACTATCATTCAAATCTTATTTCCACTCAAATTTTCTTTTTGTACGAAATCACATCATTCCCCAACGTCTCTATCCTCTTTCCATTCTATAAATACCTCCCATTTTCTTTCATAAAATCTCACATCAAATTCTAATTCATCTCTCAAATTTCTACTTCATAATCCATCCTTTCTTCTTCCCCGACAAAATGGCAAAATGGTGGGAAACATGTTCTCTTACAGTCATCACCATTACTACGGTGATCATGACTTTCTTCTGCCTGCATAGTCCTGAAGAGTGTGGACCTGCAATGGTCGCACTCCCAATCATCTACATGTTACTATTTGTAGCATGGGTTATCAATCGTCATTCTTAAAATTTGCCGTATTTCGTATTTCTTAAATGTACCGTTTATTCGTCGTACTGTTCAATATAGTATGTAATATTTGTACTGTCAGTATTAAATGTTGTACTATTTGTCATAATATTTCTTAATTACTCAGATAATATTTTATGTGTTTTCTGCCAGTCAAATATTCATTTTTCTGTGCATTAAATGATTTTCAGGGTTATTATCGGTAATTTTGCCCGCATGCAGTAAATATTAGTTATTTATTATGTCTGTGTTTTTCTAACAAGTCATGTAAATAAACTTTCATTTTTCACATAAAACATAAAACAAAAACAACAAAAAAAGAAAATTAACTTTGACTGTTGATTTTTCACTCTAACTGCTACATCAATATCTGGACAGTCAGTTGACAGCCAAACTGCTGGCAGTACAATTCTCAGTGTCTTGTACCATCAATCAAATCAATCTTTCACAATTCAAAATTCCAAGATTTTTGTTCTAGAAGTCTTCTGAATATCACGCGATTAGCAGAGACTCAACACTGCACAAAAATCAGGTACGCTTAACTGTCTCCTACATAAACAGTCCCTGACTAGGGTTTTCTTGTTTTTACAGGAGAAACAAGTTTTTGAGAGCTCAAATGGAATTCATACACATCCATATATCTCAAAGTACCATCATACAAATTTTCAAACTTCAATTCACTCAGACGCACCGTCAGCAGCTCAAACAGTCAACAGACGACCCGTTTGACAAAAAAGTCAACAGACAGTCAAAAATGAAATTTTTTGTCAAAGTCCATATTTTGTCAAAGGATTCATCATTTGATCATTGGATGATCATAATTCATCAAGGAAAGATCAAAAATCAACAAAACCCTAAGATTCAAAATTAGGGTTTTTACCTGAAAAGTCAACTCAACTTTGACTGATCATAACTCTCTCATCCTTCATCCAAAAAATTCAAACCAAAGCTCATTTTGAAGGAAATTCAATTATCTTTCAAATGCCATTGATCCCATGGTCATTGCATTCACCATTTGAAAAATATGACCAAAGACATTACAGGTCATTTTCAAAGTCAACAAAAAGACACTTTTTTCAAAAGGACACACAAGGAGCATCAAAAATCATTTTGACATGAGACCAAAGACATTGGTTAGAGGACTCTTTGAGGTTTCCAAAAAGTGCAAGATCTCCTTCATATGACAAAAATTGAGGTATGTACACCTTGTTGAAGTTGGCTAAATTTTGGAAAATGCATGAAACCAACATTGCTCAAAATGCATTTTTTCCAAAAGGGGCCAAGTTTTTATGGTTCAAACATCTTTGCCATGTTATTATGGGCCTCCCACGACCAAGACTAAGCCCACACCATTTTTATTCATTTTTTGCTTGATTTTATCTTATTTTAAGATTAAAATTAAAAGGAAAATGGATGGATAAATGGTAGCTTAACTTCCAAGCATGACTCACCCAAGGAATCTTCATCTTTCTGCAGAGAATTGAAGAGCAAGGCAGGTGCATTGAAGGCAAGAAGACTTGGTCAATAATTCAAAGCTTTTTAATATAAAAAATGCAAGAATTCCACAAAGGCAACTAAGATGCTTCTTAGCTTCAATTCTAAGCACTCAATGCTTATATATAGACTATCATACTTCAGTAACATAGAGAGGACGAATTCAGTAGCATTCATAAGCATATAGCACTCTTGTAACAACTTGTAATTTTCAAAGAAACTTGGAATTCGATTTTAAGTTTCAGTCCATTTCAATACAAAATAAATATTCAAACACCTTCCTTGAACATCAATAAACGTATCCCAATCAATTGCAAGCCTTGAAGCTCACTAAATCGAGCTATACAGGTCATAATTTGTTCGAACCTAAATCAACGTGTATCTGGTTATTCACACATGCTTAGGAAGATGTAGACATATAATTAAGTTTGGTTTGAGGTGTAGATCATTTCTGGAAACTTAATTGGAGTTTGAACACGTATACACGAAACTAACATTTTAGGGTTCTTCATCTCAAAATTAGGGCTTTCTGAAATAGGCAAAATTAGAGGTTCTAAGTAGTACCATTAGGTTCGTATGGATCAGACGAGTTGAATGGTACCATCGCGCCAAATTTCTTTGCACGTTTACCCCTATTCGTTATTTTACAGGTCTGAAGCTCATCAATTACAGCGCTCTTTCATAAAAGCGATGTAAAAGGCCCTAGCGAGAGGTTGAAGATGATGAGGTGTCCCCACCTCATTGGACAGCCAGCGCGCGTACTTTTTAAAATTTCCTCTAATTCTGTGCTTTGCAGGTGTAGTGATCACCACGTGCCTCAATTTCTGGACCATCTGATCTCATTTAATGAATCATCCAACGCGCTAGATCAAACAATCCTTATCATGGACCCTCAATCCAACCACACATGATCAGTATCCTTTTATTTTCTATTTTATTTTAATTTCTTTGTTAAATTAATTAAAAATAGTTTTAAAAATCCAAAAAATACACAAAAAATATTTTTAGACTTCTAAAATAATATATTATTTTCTGAAATAAAAATATTTTATTTTTCTTCAAAATTTCAATATTTTGCATAATTAATTAGTATATATTTATATATTTGCTTTTCAATTATTCTAACCAATCAAAAAATCATAAAAAAAATTGTTCTTTATGTTAAATATTGTTTACATATTATAAACTAATTTTGTAGATATTTTGAATAATTTTATCCTTAAGTTTTAATTATTTGTATAATTATTTGCATAATTATGTTTTAATTAACTTAAATCAATTTCAAATCAATTCCAAAAATTCCAAAAAAAATAGTTTTGTTTTAAAATTAATTAACAAATATTTTGTACATATTTTAAACTTAATTTCTAGGTTTAAATCTATTTTCATCTTTTTTTTTTCATTTTAATTTAATTAATCAGGCATTAATTATAATTAAAATAAATCATAAAAAATCCAAAAACATGCCCTTTTATTTTTCTTGCAATTTAAATTCCTAGATAAATGTATAGGATGTCAAATTCATGTAAATAGGCTAGTTTACATTTCCTGCACAATCGATGTAATAGCGTAGATTTACTTTCCGCACTTTACATTTCCGCATTTTAATTTCCAGCAAATATAAAATGCGTGTATGTCAAAGATAAAATTGAACCGTTAGATCACTAACTTCAAAGATAAAATATCTGAATACAATCACAATCACATTTGCACCTTTTAAGGTAATCCCTTTCTCATTCTTTTCAAAATCAAAGTCAAAATTCTACTATTTTGAGTACAAAATCGAACCTTGCGTTTATATCCGGTGAAAGGATAGATTTTTAAAGGAAATAGGATAAAGACCTTACAACTCAGGGTAGACCTCCTAGTTTGCTTGCTCAAATCAAAACAAACAAAATTCTCATACACTGTTGTTTTTCAAAACAAAACTTTCAAAAAAAGACAATACTTTGTATACATCCAAACACGGATTATTACAAAGTTAACGTTCTTTTCAAAAAACATCTTTCGAAAGATAAACAAGCATTTTGTATACATCCACACACGGATCATTACAAAATTCAATTTACAAAAGTATTTGAAACCACATATGAGCATTCTAAAGCAATTGAAAAGTGATCGAAAAACAAGTGAGCTAAGCAAACTTAAGAGCCCATGGATAACCATGGATACAAAGGGTGCTAACACCTTCCCTTTGTATAACCTACCCCCTTACCCAGAATTTCTTAAAGGTCTTTTTTCTGTTTCTTTTATAAACCTTTCCTTAATTGGATAAAATAAAAGGTCGGTGGCGACTCTGTGAATTTTCAAAAATGCGAAAGCATTAAGCGATAAAAAAGAGTCAGTTCACGTATCTCTACAGAACAGAGGTATGACCCGGATTAAAAAACGGAGGTCCACACCTACTTAAGAGGAGTACTCTTGTCTGATTGGAATACCCGTGTACGCGCAAGATCCGTACTCCAGTTTGGAAAAGAATCCTGACGACATTATCATTGATTCAACTACTCCTTAGAACGTAGTCGACATCATAAATCATATGGTGAGTAAAGGAGGAATTCAAGGATTACCCTCCAAGTTCTTGTTAGATCAAGCTCGGTACTTCGTCAGCATCCAAGATATGAGCGCTTTTGAGGAAATGTTGGCTTTGCTTATCTACGGATTGTTTTTTTCCTAACATTAACAATTTTGTTTACATCAATGCAATTAAGATCTTTTTGATTGGAAATCCAGTTCCAACCTTGCTTGTGGATGCTTATCACTTTGTGCATTCAAGAAACCTGCAGCGAGGAGGATCAATTACATGCTGCGTACCGTTGCTATATGAATGGTTCGTCTCGCACCTGCCAAAGTCTAGCACTTTTTGGAACATGAGGGATGGCCTTTACTGGTCACAGAAAATTATGTCCTTCACTCATACAGACATTGATTGGTGCAGTCCTGATAACGACGAAACCAAGATCATCTTCAGTTGTGGAAGTTATCCCAACGTACCCCTTATTGGAACTAAGGGAGGAATCAGTTATAATCCAGCTTTAGCCCGTCGTCAATACGGCTATCCCATGAAAAATATACCAAGTAGTATTCATTTGGAAGGTCTGTTCTTTAAGAACATCGACGATCATGGTAACATGCTGAAGAAGGAAATTGTCCAAGCCTGGCGTCTTGTTCACAGCAAAGGGAGAAGATTGTTAGGAAAACATCTTTGCATCTTCCTGGATCCTTACCTTCAATGGGTACGCATCAGAGCATTCAAGCTCAGGATGCCATATCAGCATCAAGAACCTATTCCCCTAAGGGAACTAATATTCCTTTTCTCCACCGATGTTAAAAAACTACAAGCAGCATTAAACAAAGTATGCCAAGAAAGGAGTGCTTGGAGAAACAAGTATCGAATCGTCAACACGGAAAACGGTGAGATTCAGAACATCCTAAGAAGAAAGGATGAGTTACTTGAAGTACTCGATCGACAAGTGACACAATCGTCACTTTCTCATCATATCCCTCCTGCTTCCTGGATCATCGATCAACTTACGTCAGAGAACGCTCAGCTCAAGAAACAGAAGAAAATGTTAGAACGTGAAGTCGGCTCTTCATCCAAGTTTTAGAGTCCTTTCTCTTAGTTTCTCTATATTTCCCTTTTTCAAAGTGTGTAAAAAACAGCGTTTTCGCTTGATTATTAAAAAGTTTGATGTTTCACAACGTAATTATGGTGTTTCCTTGAAAAATATTAACTTAATTACACATCATGCATCGCTTTAGTTGTACGCACTAACACAAGAATTGTCGCAGATCTAATAGCCACTTTCCTTTCTCCAAAAAGAGAGGAGGAGAAGGAGGTGAAAAAAGGCATTCAAGCTGTCTCATTCATACAACACTCGTTCAAGTCGCAAGAAAAGAATGGAAGACTTTGAACAAGAGAATGGAGAACTCAGAGAAGAGGTTACTACTCTCAATGATGCTGTTTAAAGGCACAATAGTATGGTAAAAGCCCTGGTGGTTGCACAGAATCAACCAACGTTCGAAGTACCACAAAGGACTGTGGTTTCTGAGATTGTTTCTACTCCTATTCCTCAATATACCGTGCCGCCCAACCGACCTTGGGGCATGCCGTATAACTTTATTCCAGATGGGTACATACCCCTAGTTTCTGAAGTTCCAAGAGTTACAATGGATATGCAACCAACGAAGGGTTACAGACCTCTGGAAATTGAAGTTCCAAGAGCAACGACAATGGGTTTCACAACACAGAATGCTGAGATACCAAGATCTGCTGTCATGTCTTTTCCACGGCCTTTTGTGCATACTTTTCCTCCACCGGGTGGACAAATATATCATCACGCTCCCAGTGAGGACGCTGGCGTGTATGAAAGATTGGACGTGTTCCAGGAACAGTTTCTGCAAATGCAGAAGGAACTCAAGACTCTCCAAGGACAAGATCTATTTGGAAAGAATGCTGCAGACCTCTGTCTAGTTCCAAATGTTAAGATTCCCTACAAATTCAAAGTACCCGAGTTCGAGAAGTACAAAGGGAATTCATGCCCACAAAGTCACCTCGTGATGTACGCTCGAAGGATGTCAACTCAGACTGATAATCAACAATTGCTCATCCATTATTTTTCAAGACAGCCTAACTGGTGCTACACTTTAATGGTACATGAACTTGGACAGTTCAGAGATTCGTACTTTTCGAGACCTCGGAGAGGCCTTCGTCAAAGATTATAAGTACAATCTGGATATGGCTCCCGACAGAGATCAACTTCGGGCCATGACTCAAAAAGATAGAGAAAGCTTCAAGGAATACGCTCAAAGATGGCGTGAAGTTGCTGCTCAAATTTGTCCTCCACTTGAAGAGAAAGAAATGACAAAAGTCTATCTCAAGACTTTGAGTCCATTTTACTACGGACGAATGGTTGCAAGTGCTCCCAGTGACTTTACCGAGATGGTAAACATGGGCGTACGTTTAGAAGAAGCAGTTCGAGAAGGACGCTTGAACAAGGAACCAAAATCTTCTATTGGTCCAAGGAAGTATGGAAGTTCTTTCTAGAAGAAAAAGGATCAAGATGTCAGCAATGTCTTGCACAAAGCAAAGAAGAAGTTTCCACCTCAAGTTGCTACAACCATTTCAACAAAGGTCACAGCAACCTCAGCAGCAGGTTCGACCTCCAAATTTCAACAACAATCGGGCACCGAGGTATTTTACCTTTGACCCCGCGCCAATGCCTGATGCAGATTTGTTTCCAACTCTACTAGCAAAAGGACTCATTCAGACAAGGAGTCCTCCAAATCCGGCGAACAGTTCTTCACCATGGTTTAAGGCTGACCAATCTTGTCCCTATCATCATGGAGCACCAGGTCACAACATTGAGGGTTGTCTCCCTTTAAAGACCGACGTCCAAAGATTAGTGAAGAGCGGAATTTTATCCTTCAAAGATACTAATCCAAATGTCCAGGAAAATCCTTTTCCGCAACACAAAGAGGCTTCAATAAATCTGATAGATCAACACCCCAACGTCATTCAAATCTACGACATTCGTCAGATAGGGGAAAATCTTGTCAAGATGCATGCTAGACAAGCTGGATACGGTCATGTACCACCTCACAACTACTTCACATGTGAAATCTGTCCAAAGAATAATCAAGGATGTGCTGTAGTTCAAGCTGCATTACAAGAACAAATGGACTTAGGATGGATCCAACACATCCGAGTCAAAACTGAACACGACATCAACATGGTTCAAGGATGTCCAGGAGAATACAAGATCTACAAAGTTGAAGATCTCGAAGGATCGGTAGTCAGGTTCCATAAAACTTTAAATGGACTTGCCTACTTTGGAACGGATTTCCATCCTTACAGTAGATGCAGAATTTGTCGAAGAAATTCACGAGGTTGTTTGCGCGTTCGCAACGACATTCAGAAACTAATGGATGAAAATACCATTACAGTTCTTGCCAACAGAGAAGATGAAGAAGTCTTTACCGTATCTCCTCAAATTAATCAAGATGAACCAACGCAAGTAAACTATGACAGCAGAAAAACGAAAATTGCTCCATTAGTCATCTACTTACCAGGTCCTGTACCATATGAGTCCAGCACGGCTATACCATACAAGTACAACAATACATTCATTGAAAATGGAAAGGAAGTACCATTACCATCTGTTGTCAACATTGCTGATGTTATTCGAGTCACTAGAAGTGGACGAGTCTTCAACAGAACAACAGAAAATGTGGAGAATCCTTCTGAAGAAGAACCACATAAGCAAGACAATCATCCGAACAATGCTGTTCAAGCGAAAGAAAATGATGAGATCTTGAAATTAATCCAGAGGAGTGAATACAACATTGTAGACCAGCTGCTACATACTCCGTCAAGGATATCTGTTCTCTCCCTACTATTGAGTTCTGAAGCTCATAGGGAAGCTCTACAGAAAGTTTTGGAATAAGCTTTCGTAGTACTAAGTGTTACTATAGGACAATTCAACAGTATCATTGCCAAAATTTACGCAGGAACTAACCTGAGTTTCTGTGACAAAGATCTTCCTGAAGAAGGAGTGGACCATAATCTACCACTTCACATCCCAGTTAGCTGCATGGGTGATGTACTCACAGGATTCCTAATAGACAATGGATCCTCTCTCAACGTCATGCCCAAATAAAAATTGTCAAGATTATCTTTCAAAGATTACCCGCTGAGGGACAATCACGTCATCGTCAAAGCATTTGATGGATCAAGGAAGTCAGTTTTTGGAGAAGTGGATCTTCCCATAACTATTGGACCTCAGATGTTCAAAATCACTTTCCAAGTTATGGATATCCCGACACAATACAGATGTTTGCTAGGTCGCCCATGGATTCATGAGGCTAGGGCAATTACTTCAACACTTCATCAGAAACTGAAGTTCATAAGAAATGACAAATTGGTAACCGTATGTGGAGAACGAGCTTTGATCGTCAGCAACCTGTCATCATTTTCCGACATAGAACCAAAAGAAGTCACTGGAACTAAATTCCAAGCACTTTCCTTGGATAAGGAAAAAGGAAAGGAGAAAGCAGCGTCCATTTCTTCCTACAAAGATGCAATCCAAGTTGTAAAGGATGTCACTACTAGTGGTTGGGGGCACATTAATATTCCTACCAACAACAAGAATAGAACAGGAGTTGGATTCTTTCCAACATCATCAAAGGCTATTCCAGGAATTGAGGGAGTTCTTCCAATTCAAGAAACTTTCCGCAGTGGAGGTTTTCCTCAACCTGTTCAACAAATAGTCAATACCATCGGTACGGAAGACACTGATGAGAATTTTGAAGTGGAATGTATGTCCTACCTTCTCGAGGCAGGATACATATCCCTATCAGAGTCTGATTCACCTTGCTGTTATCCGACTAAAGGATCTGGAAGTAAGACTCAACCAAGCAGTGAAGAAGTTACAAACAACTTCACCACCAGAAGTCATGGTTCATCAGAAGAAGTTCCTCCTATCCCCGAAGAAACTTGGGACACATTAGGAGAACCGAGTGGAAAATTTGACTACATGGTGAAATACTCCGCTCCTGAAAGTTCAAAAATCTCTCTTAAAGACATTGTTCCGACTGGATGGAACATTGATTATGAGTACCTTACTCAGCTAAAAGAGATATATAACCCTTGCTATTCATCATCATCAACTGGTGAAGTCATCATTGAGTATTATATCCCCAAGTCACCCTCAGAGACTATGGATTTAGAGTTCACATACCTAGTCAACGCTATCTTAGGAGAAGAGCAAGACCAAAATACAGAAGAGGATGATCTCGAAAGTGTCTCTGACATCGAGTCTCTCCATTCAGAATATTGGAAGTTTCCTCAAAAGAAAGTCCGGCATACTCCACTTGGAAATGGGTATGCTCACACCGCTCAGTCTACTGAAGTAGAAGAAGATCGTCTGAATGTTGCAAAGACAGTGGTTGGTAAATCAAGACCTACCACATGCCAACTTAAGCCTAGGGTGCCAGATTACCTAGTGCACAATGGGGTTCGCCACTATTGGACAGCTGTTAAAGTTTCAACTGTTGTTCGCACTCCTAAGTAGGAACTTTCACCGTTATTTTATCCTCTCACCATAGCCCAGGGTGAAGAGATGTTTCATAGGGCTTTGCATTTTACTATTTCTTAGGAAAATGTCCCTCTTTTCTTCGCCCAAAGCAATAGAGTTTTATTTTATAGGGTCTTTGTTTCAAGAAATGACTGTCGATAAATAAAAATGTCATTTTGTTCTTTCGTTTAGTTTTTCCTTTTCTTTTTTCGGAAATTGGTAATCCTAAAAAAACACCCTTAAAAAACATCAAAAAATTCCATTAACTGCATACACTGAGTCTTCCCTCGTTGTCTAAATAAAATTTATCACATATATGCAGATTAATCATAAAACACCCCGTCAAAACGTGCGACCGTATGACTTCTCCAAGCTTTGGGTTTCCTGTATTCAAGGAAGAGGAAGATGAAGACGAAGAAATATCAAAGGAAATTTCACGGTTACTTCAACAAAAGGAAGAGGCCATTCAGCCATACAATGAGCCTCTAGAGATCATTAACCTTGGTTCCGATGGAAATAGAAAAGAGGTTAAGATTGGAGCTTCGCTTAGTTCAGAGATCAGAGAGAGTTTAATACAGCTGCTCAAAGAATTCTCAGATGTCTTCGCTTGGTCTTATCAGGATATGCCAGGGTTGGATACCAGTATAGTGGAGCATCACTTACCATTAAAAGCATAGTGCTCTCCGGTCAAGCAAAAATTGAGAAGAACTCATCCGGAGATGGCCATGAAAATCAAAGAGGAAGTTCAAAAGCAAATCAACGCTGGTTTCCTCGTCATTTCAGAATACCCTCAGTGGTTAGCTAACATTGTTCCCGTTCCTAAGAAAGACGGAAAAGTCCTCATGTGCGTCGACTACAGAGATTTGAACAAAGCTAGCCCTAAGGATGATTTTCCTTTACCACATATTGATATGGTGGTTGACAGTACAGCAAAATCCAAAGTTTTCTCATTCATGGACGGATTTTCGGGATACAACCAAATCAAGATGGCACCTGAAGACATGGAGAAAACAACTTTCATCACCCCCTAGGGAACGTTCTCCTACCGCGTTATGCCTTTCGGACTAAAGAACGCAGGGGCAACTTATCAAAGAGCCATGACTACACTTTTCCGCGACATGATGCATAAGGAAGTCGAAGTTTATGTGGATGACATGATTGCCAAATCAGAAAATGAGGAAGATCACATACAGAATCTGACAAAGTTATTTCAACGCTTACGGAAGTTTCAGCTTCGCCTGAATCCCAACAAGTGTACCTTTGGTGTCTACTCAGGAAAACTCCATGGTTTCATCGTCAGCAAACAAGGAATTGAAGTGGACCAAGATAAAGTCAAGACAATTCAAGAAATGCCTTCACCCAGAACCGAGAAACAAGTTAGAGGATTTCTTGGATGTCTAAATTACATCTCGAGATTCATATATCTCATGACTGCAACTTTTGCTCCAATTTTCAAACTTTTACGGAAAAATCAAAGTTGCGTCTGGATATACGATTGTCAGAAAGCGTTCGACAGCATTAAGGAATACCTGCTCGAACCACCCATCCTGTCTCCTCCAGTGGAAGGAATACCTTTGATAAAGTGCTTAACCGTCTTAGAAGATTCCATGGGTTGTGTCCTTGGACATCAAGACGAGACAAAGAGAAAAGAGCATGCCATCTACTACCTGAGCAAGAAATTCATTGACTGTGAATCCCGCTACTCCATGCTTGAGAAAACCTATTGTGCTTTGGCCTAGTCTGCCAAGCGTCTTCGCCAGTACATGATTCGACATACTACTTGTTTGATCTCCCATATGGATCCAATCAAGTACATCTTTGAGAAGCCTTCTTTAACTGGGAGAATTGCCCGTTGGCGGATGCTGTTATCAGAATATGATATTGAGTATCACGCTCAGAAAGCCGTGAAAGGAAGTATCCTAGCTGAGCACCTGGATCACCATCAACTCAATGGTCATGAATCAACTAGTTTTGACTTTCCAGACGAGGACGTCATGTACCTCAAGATGAGAGATTACAACGAGCCACTACCAGACGAAGGACTTGAGATAGGATCCCAATGGGGTTTAATCTTTAACGGAGCTGTCAATGCTTATGGACGAGGAATTGGGGCAATCATTGTTACACCTCGAGGTACCCATATTCCATTTACCGCCAGATTAACTTTCAAATGCACAAACAATGAGGCCGAATACGAAGCTTGCATCATGGGTCTCGAAGAAGCCGTGGATCTAAGAATCAAACACTTGGATGTATATAGAGATTCTGCTTTGGTCATCAATCAAATCAAAGGAGAATGGGAAACACGCCAACCAGGGATAATCCCTTACAAAGACTATGCAAGAAGATTGTTACCATTCTTCGACAGGGTAGATTTTCATCACATTCCTCGTGAAAAAATAATTTGGCTGATGCATTAGCCACACTCTCTTCCATGATTAGGATAAATCATTGGAATGACATCCCTCGGATCGATGTTATGCACCTGGATAGGCCCGCTCATGTTTTCATAGTAGAAGCAATCATCAACGACAAACCGTGGTATCACGACATCAAGAACTTTCTTCAAAAGCAAGAGTACCTTCTTGGGGCATCAAAGAAAGATAGAAAGACTTTGAGAAGTTTAGCTTGTAAATTCTTCCTAAATGAAGATGTTCTGTACAAGAGAAACTTCGACATGGTTCTGCTCATATGCGTTGATAGAAAAGAAGCAGAAATACTCATGAGAGAAATACATGAAGGTTCCTTTGGTACTCACACCAATGGACACACCATGACAAGGAAAATACTGAGAGCAGGATATTATTGGCTGACGATGGAGTCAGATTGCTACCAGTACGCAAAGAGGTGTCACAAATGTCAGATCTACGCCGATAGAATTCATGTGCCACCATCTCATCCAAACATACTCTCTTCCCCTTGGCCTTTCTCAATGTGGGGAATCGACATGATTGGAATGATCGAGCCGAAAGCGTCCAACAGACATCTCTTCATCTTGGTAGCCATAGATTATTTCACCAAATGGGTCAAAGCAGCTTCGTACGCAAACATCACAAGACAAGTTGTCGCCCGGTTTATCAAGAATCACATCATATGTCGCTACGGCATTCCTAGCAAGATAATTACTGACAATGGGTCAAATTTGAATAACAAAATGATGAAGGAACTTTGTGAAGAATTCAAGATTGAACATCACAATTCATCTCCTTACAGACCAAAGATGAATGGAGCTGTAGAAGCAGCTAACAAAAACATCAAGAAAATCATTTAGAAAATGGTCATCACTTACAAAGATTAGCATGAAATGCTCCCGTTTGCTCTTCATGGTTACCGTACAACTATACGTACTTCGACTGGAGCAACTCCTTTCTCCCTTGTATATGGCATGGAGGCCGTCCTACCCATAGAGGTTGAGATCCCATCAATGAGAGTCTTGATGGAGGCAAAATTAACAGAAGCCGAGTGGTGTCAAAGCAGATTCGATGAGTTAAACTTAATCGAAGAAAAGCGCATGTGTGGACCTCCGTTTTCGGCCATACCTCTCGCGGAGAGATACATGAACTGACTCTTTTTATTGTTTCTTCTTTCGCATTTTTGAAAATTCAGAGAGTCGCCACCGACCTTTTATTTTATCCAATTAAGGAAAGGTTTATAAAAGAAACAGAAAAAAGACCTTTAAGAAATTCTGGGTAAGGGGGTAGGTTATACAAAGGGAAGGTGTTAGCACCCTTTGTATCCATGGTTATCCATGGGCTCTTTAGTTTGCTTAGCTCACTTGTTTTCGATCACTTTTCAATTGCTTTAAAATGCTCATATGTGGTTTCAAATACCTTTGTAAATTGAATTTGTAATGATCCTTGTACGGATGTATGCAAAGTGTTTTTTATCTTTCGAAAGATGTTCTTTTGAAAAAAGAACGTTTACTTCGTAATGATCCTTGTTTGGATATATACAAAGTATTGTCTTTTTGGAAAGTTTTATTTTGAAAAACAACAGCGTATGAGAATTTTGTTTGTTTTGATTTGAGCAAGCAAATTAGGAGGTCTACCCTGAGTTGTAAGGTCTTTATCCTATTTCCTTTAAAAATCTATCCTTTCACCGGATACAAACAAAAGGTTCGATTTTGTACTCGAAACAGTAGAATTTGACTTTGATTTTGAAAGTATGAGAAGGGATTACCTTAGGAGGTGCAAGTGTGATTGTGTTTGAATTCAGATATTTTATCTTTTGGAGTTAGTGATCTAACGGTTCAATTTTATCTTTGACATACACGCAGTTGATATGTGCTGGAATTTAAAATGCGGAAATGTAAAATGCGGAAAGTAAATCTACGCTATTACATCGATTGTGCAGGAAATGTAAACTACGCCTATTTACATGAGTTTTGACAACCTATACATTTATCTAGGAATTTAAATTGCAAGAAAATAAAGACATATTTTTTTGGATTTTTTATGATTTATTTTAATTATGGTTAATGCATGATTAATTAAATTAAAATGAGGAAAAAATATGAAAATAAATTTCAAACCTAAAAATTAAGTTCAAAATATGTTCAAAATGCTTGTTAATTAATTTTAAAACAAAACTAATTTTTTTGGAATTTTTGAAATTGATTTGAAATTCATTAAGTTAATTAATACATAATTATATAAATAATTACACAAATAATTAAAACTTGAAGAGAAAATTATTCAAAATATGTACAAAATTAGTTTATAATATATAAACAATATTTAATATAAAGAACAATTTTTTTTATGATTTTTTGATTGGTTGAAGTAATTAAAAAGCAAATATATAAATATATACTAATTAATTATGCAAAATATTTAAATTATGAAGAAAAATAAAATATTTTTATATCAGAAAATAATATATTATTTTAGAAACTTAAAAATATTTTTTGTGTATTTTTTGGATTTTTAAAACTATTTTTAATTAATTTAACAAAGAAATTAAAATAAAAATAGAAAATAAAAGGATAGTAATCAGATGTGGTTGATTGGAGAGTCCATGGTATGGACTGGCGTGTCAGGGACGTAGGATGAGCTGGCAAGTGGATCAGAAGGTGATTAAAGTGAGGCGTATGGCAAAAGCATAGACTGCAAAGCACAGAATCAGAGGTTATTTAAAAAAACACGCGCGCGTTCTATCCAATGAGGTGGAGACACCTCATCGTCTTCAACCTCCAGCCAGCACCTTTAATAACGTTTTTGTAATAAAAGCGTTGTAATAGATACCTCCTAAACCTGCAAAATAGCGAATAGGGTCAAACATGAATATAAATTTGGCGCGACATGCCCATTTGATTCGTCTAGTCCATACGAACTTAGTGGTACCACTTAGAACCTGTAATTTTGCCTATTTCCGAAAGCCCTAATTTTGAGATTATGAACCCTAAAATGGTAACTTCGTGATTACTCAACCAAACCTTAATTAAATGTCCAGAAACGAACAGGACATCAAACTAATCTCAAATATATGTCTACATCTTGTCAAACATGCATGGATTATGAGATACAAGTTGATTTTAGTTCTAACCAATCGTGACCTGTAGTACTTGGTTCAGTGAGTTTCAAGACTTGGAAATGATTGGAATATGTTCAGTGATGCTTGAGGAAGATGTTTGAATGCTTAGTTTGTATTGAAAATGACTTAAACTTAAAATTCGAATTTCAAGTTTCTTTGAAAAATTTAAGTGATTACAAGTGTGTTACAAGCAGAAGTTTGGCTCTAATTTCGTGCTCTTTTATTTGTGAAGTGTTATAGCCTTTATATAGGCTGTGTTGTGCTTAGAATTGAAGCCAAGAAGCCTTTAGTTGCCTTTGTTGAATTCTTGATTTTTTTATATTAAAACCTTTGAATGGTTGACCAAGTCTTGCTTCTCTTCAATGCTCTTGCCTTGTACCTCAATCTTCTGCAGAAAATTGAAGATTCTTGGATGACTCGTGCTTAGAAACTAAGCTATCCATTATCCTTCCATTTTCTTTTTTCATTTAATCTTAAAATAAGATAAAATTAAGCCAAAAATGGATAAAAATGGTGTGGGCTTTGTCTTGGTCGTGGGAGGCCCATAATATCATGGCAAACATGTTTGAACCATGAAAACTTGGCCCCATTTGGAAAAAATACATTTTTGAGCAATGTTGGTTTTATGCATTTTCTCAAAATTTAGCCAACTTCAACAAGGTGTAAATCCCTCAATTTTTGTCATATGAAGGAGATCTTGCACTTTTTGGAAACCTAAAAGAGTCCTCTAACCAATGTATTTGTTATCATGTCAAAATGATTTTTGATTCTCCTTGTGTGTCCTTCTGAAAAAAGTGTCTTTTTGTTGACTTTGAAAATGACCTGTAATGTCTTTGTTCATATTTTTCAAACGGTGAATGTAATGACCATGGGATCAATTGCATTTGAAAGATAATTGAATTTCCTTCAAAATGAGCTTTGGTTTGAATTTTTTGGATGAAGGATGAGAGAGTTATGGCCAGTCAAAGTTCAGTTGACTTTTTAGGAGAAAACCCTAATTTTGAATCTTAGGGTTTTGTTGATTTTTGATCTTTCCTTGATGAATTATGATCATCCAATGATCAAATGATGAATCCTTTGAAAATATATGGATGTTGACAAAAAATTTCATTTTTGACTGTCTGTTGACTTTTTTGGTCAAACGGGTCGTCTATTGACTGTTTGAGCTGCTGACGGTGCGTCTGAGTGAATTGAAGTCTGAAAATTTGTGTGATGGTACTTTGAGATATATGGATGTTCATGAAATCCATTTGAGGTCTCAAAAACTTGTTTCTCCTGTAAAAACAAGAAAACCCTAGTCAGGGACTGTTTGTGTAGGAGACAGTTAAGCGTACCTGATTTTTGTGCAGTGTTGAGTCTCTGCTAATCATGTGATATTCAGAAGACTTCTAGGACAAAAATCTTGGAATTTTGAATTGTAAAAGATTGATTTGATTGATGGTACAAAACACTGAGAGTTGTACTGCCAGCAGTTTGACTGTCAACTGACTGTTCAGGTATTAATGTAGCAGTTTAGAGTGAAAAATCAAGAGTCAAAGTTAATTTTCTTTTTGTTGTTTTTTTTTGTTTTATGTGGAAAATTAAAGTTTATTTACATGACTTGTTAAAAACACAGACATAATAAATAACTAATATTTACGGTACGCGAGCAAAATTACCGATAATAACCTTGAAAATCATTTAATGCACAGAAAAATGAATATTTGACTGGCAGAAAACACACAAAATATTATCTGAATAATTAAGCAACATTATGACAAATAGTACAACATTTAATACTGATAGTACAAATATTACATACTATATTGAACAGTACGACAAATAAACGGTACATTTAAGAAATAAGAAATACGGCAAATTTTAAGAATGACGATTGATAACCCATGCTACAAATAATAACATGTAGATGATTGGGAGTGCAAGCATCCCAGGTCCACAGTGTTCTGGGCTATGTAGACAGAAAAAAGACATGATCACCGTAGAAATGGTGATGACCATAAGAAAACACGTTTCCCACCACTTCGCCATTTTGTCGGGGAAGAAGAAAGGATGGATATGAAGTAGAAATTTGAGAGATGAGTTAGAATTTGATGTGAGATTTTTATGGAAAAATGAGAGGTATTTATAGAATGGAAAGAAGGATAGAGACGTTGGGGAATGAAGTGATTCCGTACAAAAGGAAAATTTGAGTGGAAGTAAGATTTGAAAGAAAGTGTATGATAGTGTTGGGAAAAAGAGAGATGTATAGAATAAAGTTAGGATTTGATTTTTTGAAAAAGAGATTTGAAAAGATTTTGAAAATAATGGAATATAGTACAAAAATTAATGGGAAACAAAAGGTAATAATAATCTACTTGTTACCAGTACAGTCTGAGTTTCCTGATTCTGCGCCTGCAAAAGATTTAACTCTGTACCAATTGTGTCAGTACTATTTATCTGTAAATAAATAAATAGCATGTGTGAAGTAATAAACAGTATTTGGCGTTTGCGTAAGAATAAATTCAACTGCAAGCCAAAATACTGTATAAGAAAAATTCTAAAAACTAAGTATTTCACATGTCAGGATATTTATTGAAATAAAAATCCATGATTATATGAGACTCTTAATTTTTAGATTGGAGTTTTCTTGAAAAAAGACGCGGGCAAATTTTGGGGTATAACAGTTGCCCCTATTCAATCTTCTTAAACCTGAAGAGATTGTCTGAAATCTGAAGGTAGAAGATGATTGAATATTTAGATGCCCTGAAAATTTGCACTTACCTTGATCAGAAGAGATGTTGGAAGTTGTTACGACCGGCTTTAGATTTTAAGTTATAAAACTTAAACTACAGAGTCGCCACCTATGTTTTTATTTTATCCTAAGGATAAGGGTAAACATGGGAGAAAAACCTAATTAAGAGTTTCTAGGTAAGTTGAGAAATTAGAGTCGAGGGAAGGTGTTAGACACCCTTGACCCTTCCTTAAGGTTTTATAAATGTCTCTAAAGTTTGTATGAGTATTACGGCAAGGTTTATATTTTATGGTTAAAAGTGCACAGTAGGGTAGAGAATAAAATCTCAAACCTACTTAGTTTTGGGGGACGGGGACTAGTTTCGGTTGTCTGAATGCCTACGTACCTCCTTAATGGAGGATCAGAGTCAACGTAGTTCGTAGTGTTTGTTGGTGTTTTTTATGGGGTTGTACACCATTATTGTTGTATGTTGAATGTGTTTTAGTGAATTCACGTAGTTCGCAGTTATCGTAGTTCATAGTTATCGTAGTTATAGAAAAAAATATATTGTGTACAATCCTTTTTTTTGTATTTTTGTATTTAAATAAACATGTTAAATGTATTTTAGTTTATTTAGAATAATTGTATTTTTGATTTGCATTTAGATAATTTAAATGTTTTTTTTAGAATTTAGAAGTTAAGACATATTGTTAAGTGTTTATATAATAACATTTATAATTTCATAAAGAAAAGTTAATTAATAAGACAAAATATTTTTTAAGTATTTTCTAGCAATTTGAAATTTGTATAACGTAAACAAAGCATATTCTAATAAATTAACCATAAAATGCCCTTTATATTTAATTATGAAAAGATTTTAATAAGTTAAAAAAAGTTTAGATTTGAATAATTTTTAACAATCTAATATATCGAGTTATTTTAATAATTAGATCTCTTTTATTAAACCAAAGCAAAAGTTGAAGTTTTAATAGAATATTATAAATTTAAATCAACTGACATATTTTAAAAAAGTTAAATACTTATTAGATATATTATTTTATTATTCTTTTTTTAAAAAGGGAATAAAAAGATAATAACTATTATATCTTTGTTAAAAAAAAATTATTGTTAGTTAGGTTTTTTTTAGATTTATCAATTAAGTAAAAAAAGGAAATTTAAATGATATAAAGGGGATGTGTTTTATATTATTAAACAATTTCTAGGGGTGTCAATATTATAGGTCTGGCCCAATATGACTCAAGGTCTGTTTGGACAAATAAAGGCGCACGTATGGTATTTACGGTGGATTGCGGAATCGTGATCGTTTGATCTAAATCTAATGGTCCAAAGAATGACAATATGGGACGTAGATTTAGAATAGGACGATCCAACAGTCTGCATGTGTTTTTGAACGAAGGAGCATGGTAAGGGGCGTACACAGAATTTAATTCTTGTATAAACCATGTGGCCATGAGAAGGCCACATGGCGCCGATCGGGTGGCTGTAGGGAATTACTTCTCCCATTTCCTATTAATTTCATTTCCATTTTTTATCTTCTTCTCTCTCTTCGGTTTCCTTCATTCTCTCTCCTAAATCCCATAAACCCAGAACGTTAAAACAAGATGAAGATCTTAATCTTCTCCCCAATGACCCTATGAATCCTAACCCTCAAACCATAGAATCCTAAGTTAAATTTCCAGAAAGAAAACAAGGTACAATCAAATACGGGCATGCATGCAAATCGATAAATTCACTAAGCTAAGTGATTTTTAGATCTTACCTCTTCCAGAAATTCTTTACGATTTTTCCTCTCCGATTTGGGGCTTTGAATCTAATCCTTCTCTTTTTCGTTTCAGGTATCACGAACAAAGTGGTGGTGCAAGCGTACGATCCGTCTTTCTCTTTGTCTCCTTCTGATTTTCGTTTTTTTTATCCCTCAATCTTTTTTCTCCCCCCTTCTGTAGATTTTAGGTTTTGCTTTTATAGAGTTTTTAGGAGTGATGAATTAGGAAATAGTTTAAGAGCTTTGATTCCGATTAATGTTAGGAGATTTGATTTGTATCATGAAACTTTCAGATTTGCAATTTATGATTTGATTAAGTTTTGATCTTGATTTGATTTTAGCCTTAAGTTTAGAAACAGAACAAATCCGGATCGAATTTTGTATGATAACTATTCGTTTAATTATGATCTATTTTCCTTTTTCGCTTATGGCTTGATTCGGTTCATGATTATGGATTTGAAACAAAATTAGGGTTGGAATTAGGGTGGCAGCCGTTCTTAGAGGTTGAAGAAGGAAGGGTTAGTTGACTTAGTCAATTATTCCTAAATGTTAATTAAAAGAATATATATATATATAAACCTATATTATATTAACTAAGTTAAAATTATAATAATAACCAATAATAATATAAATAATAATAATTTTTAATTACAAAAAGATTATTGATAAATGATAAAAAGTTGGATTTGTATAAAGCATTTTTTTTTACCGTAAATGGTTAAAAATATAATATAATTATAGTGCAATTAGATATTAATACAAATAACAATTGTTAATTAATAATAACCATATTTGAACTTGATAATATTATTTGCTTAATAATAATTAATGTAATTACTTAATAATATCACAATACTAATGCTAATTTTTTATAGTAGAAAAAGTCACCCTAATTTATATTTTTTATGTTGATTTATTATCATTAAAAAAACTAGCCTAAAAATAAGTATAATAAGCGCCCCCCTCTTGTTACTAATTTTATTTATTTAATATTTGTTATTCAAGTTGATTAAATTTAAGAAATTAGTTTGTTTTAATTTGAAAAGGTAAGGTCATAGTGTCATACCTCAAAATTTGCCCTCCTCTTTTCATCTCCCATAACTCAAGGCTCTAAGGTTTTCTCAAGTCACTCTTTCCCATTCACAACTAGGGTTTTACACTTCATCAAAAGAATCTGAATCTCAAAAGGTCATTAAAAAGATCATCTTGTTCAAAAGCCCATAACTTGAGCATGGAAGCTTCAATCGAGACGAAACCAAAAGGAATGTTTAGAGGACTCTCTAAGCTTTCCAAAAAAAGTCCTAAAACACTTCCATATCTTAAAAATTGAGAGAGCTATGCTTAGCACAAGTTGGTCGATTTGTGAGAGAGGCTTGAAACCCTACTTTGCTCATTTCATAATTTTTAGCATTGGGCTTTAAGACTTGGATTTTCCATGTGATTTTAAGCTTAAATGAGGCCCATTGGTCATATGAAAATTATGTTAACTTTTTTTTTATTATTTGATTTTTATTCATTTAAATTTAAATTAAATCAAATAAAATCAAGTTTATTGAGATAATCCTTTTATGAATTAATTCTCCAAATATTTGATCCAATATAATCTCATCCAATGGTTCAATTAAAAGGAAATATGCAAGGAATAGAATGGGGCCAAGAATAGAAGTATTTGGAGAAGTTTGCATTCAAAATCTTCTTAAATCTCCACATCACTAATGAATATTTTTCTCCTAAAAAAAGATCAACCCTAATTCTAGTCATATAAAAGCTCTTCTTGTTCAATAGGGAGGGGGAGGAAAAATGAGGGGAAGAGGCAAAGGTTCACGTTGCAAAAGCTTAACCAAAACTAGGGCATAATCCAAGAAAATTTCCAGCCAAGGCTAACAAGTTCCAAGCGTTGCATCACATCCATCAGGTCGTTAAGCACCACATCCAATCGCTCTTAGAGCTTGGAGACACTCAGAACTCTCTCCTCACGGCAACGGTTTGCGTTTACTTTTCATAATCTTATATTCTTACATGCGCGCATCGTAAATGATTTTTTGTTGCATATAACTCGTAATACACGTCATTAGAATAGTTTTGACGTGTGAATCATAAGGTTTGGTGCAGGGAACCGTAGAAGCCATGGATAAAGCTTCAAGCTTCCCGCCGTGCGTATTGACATTTGCAGGGGTTTTCAGGTCAAGACGATGGCGCCATGGGATTCGCAGCATTCGGTTTATGGGAACTGGGTGCTTTCCGCTCTCATGTCTGTCCGTTTCGCCGGTCTTTGAAAAAACAGTCCACCGGAGAAGATGAAGTCCCGTCGGGGAAGAAGAGAGCTCCGGCGTGCATAGGGTTCGCGTGGCGTGTGTGGATTGGCCAGCCAAAGTTTCATTCCCTCTTTCATCACGTGGCTGGGACCGGTTGGGCAGTCAACGAGGAGTCTCTCCTCTCTCTCCGTTCCTAATTGGTTCGTCAACAGCAAAAGGGGGCCACATCAGGTTTGTGCTGAATTGAATCGGTCATACGTTCCTATTAGATTTATTGCTACAGGACAATTCCATCAACAGCTTGAAGCGTGTGGTGCACTGGTTAGAGAAAGGGATTGGTAATCAAAGGGACGTGGGTTCGATACCCAGCGTCCTGCAGATTTATTTTTACAAATTCATAAGCTTCTTGATTCTATGGGCCTCATGCATACAAGGTTACCATACGCCTGCAATCATCACCGCTGGATCATACCCAGGTCAGATCCAACGCACCAAAACGGAAGACATACCATGCACCTTCAAGGCTAGCCATACGGAATCAGCACCCAGGTTTTCCTTAATTATTTTTATTTATTTATTTGTTTAATGGTGTAATTAAATTAATATATTTTTATAGTACATAATTTAATTGTTAAATTAAATTAATAATATGATTAAATTAGGATTAGGCTAGAGTTTAGGATTTCTCCCGATTAATTCAATTATCTCGACTATTCGATTTAATGGTTTTAATTAAGTTAATTATTAAAAATCACAAAACCCTATAAAGGATATAAATATTAGGGTTTTCCCCAATCCCATTGAACACTTGGCTAAGGTTTTAGGATTCAATTTATTATTCGTTCCGACTAAATCTATTGGTCGCGATGGTTAATAATTGATTAATTAATTAATCAAATCCTATAAATTAAAATACTCATTATTTTGTTAAATGGTTTTAACCATCTTATTGGTTATGATGATTAACATATTTTCCAATATCAATTCGTTATTATTTGTAATCGAAACTATCGGTTATGAGGGGTAACGATGAATAAATTAATTAAAATACATCAATTTGCTAAAAGTGATAATCGAATCAATCGATTTGAATTGCCAGCAATCCTTTACTAATCTGTTAACTATGGTGATCGAATCTATTGATCATTGCGGTTAATGGTAACAAATTAAAATCAGGGTTGTACGCCCAAACATCTAAAACACACTAAACCACGTAACTACAGATTTTCATCTTTTCAACACTGCGATGTTCATAACTACGATAAGGTAATTCAAAATACCTTCGAGCTTCGCATTTCAAGACAATTTCAAATCAACTTCAAACCATTCAAATCAAATTCTAAGGCGTACAAACCTGTGCCCGAACTACGTTGACTCTGATTCTCCATAAGGAGATACGTAGGCACTTGGCAACAAGGCGAGTCCCCTTCCTTTAAACCCTAATCATGTCAATGATTAAAATTATTAACCCTATTCTGTTTGTCACTTTTCTTTATATTTTGCCACAAACCTTCATCTTTGAAATGTTAGCCTTTAGGAAAGGGTTGAGGGTGCCTAACACCTTCCCTCGACCTGAATATAGATCTCTCAACTACGTAAGGTTTCCTATTCGCCTTGGTAGAATAGGTGGCGACTCTCTAAGTTAAATTTTTAGGCAGGTTGCTACAGCTGGCGACTCTGCTGGGGATAACCATAACGGTGAATACTATGCTCCTATAGGTTTTAGGTTTTGGCAGGGTTTAGGTTTGGCGCATTTTAGGGTTTGGCAAATCTGCCATTTTTTAGGGTTTGGAGGAAGGTTTATCTTTTTTTAAAAAAATATAAATAAATAAAATTTAATTTTTATTTATTTATTTATCTGTAATTTCAACTATTTATATCATTTAAAATATTTATCTGTTTATTTAAATATTTGCTGTGTATTGCATTCTTTTGTATCATAAGCAGCCGGATTTCGAGGTTAGTAAATATTTAAATTTTATTTATTTATTTTCCTCTGCAATTTCACTACTACAATTTAATTAAATATTTATTTAAATGAATATTTTTATTTCTATTGCATCTTTTGGGATATATAAAATTGTTGTTAAACCTAAGTGTGGGAGTTAACTTTGAGACCAAAAGGGGACATGAATCGCCTTACGAGTCTCACTGATAACTCCACTCGGAGTGGGTTAGGTATTTGGAAAGGTCCGAAACGAAGATTGACTTTGTGGAGGGCTGGACTGGATACTTAGCTGATCTCTCCGGGAACCTACCCCAAAAATTCGAACCTCATGGATAAAGTGAGTTGTTCCAAAATCCGAAGAGACGGAAAGTCTCGGAGGCTACGAACGACCCCATGAGACCTTCTAGAACCCCTATAAAAAGGTTGGCTCCCAAGAGCCACTACGTCGAACCTATGAACCTAGGACTTTTGTGCTGCTGTGCTCTTTATATGTTTGCAATTTATATACTTCGAATATCTATGCGCTTCGATTTTGCAGGTATCCCTACGTGGTCCCTAGCCTGTAGGGACTCAAATTTCTAAAGTCCATGTCCTTCCCACGAAGGACACCTCCATTTACGCATGTTGATTGGCCTCATGATGGCCATGAGACTTAGTGACTGTCATGAACGGTCACTCCGCGCCTACGCACTCCCTAACATGTGGGGAGTTTCCTTTCATGTCTTCGTACTCTTACAACTATGTGTCCTTCCCACGAAGGACATATTCGTTTACGCACGTCGATTGGCCTCTCGATGGCCATGTGATTCAGTGATTGTCTTGAACGGTCACCCCGTGCTTACATCTACGTGTCCCCTAGCTTGTAGGGATTCTATTTCTAAAAAAAATCACATCCCTCATACGAAGGACAAATTCATTAGCATGTGTTTGATTGGCCTCTCGATGGCTATGAGATCTAGTGACTGTCCTGAACGGTGACTCCGTGCTTGTTTCCGCACACCCTCTAACTTGTAGGATATGGATGTCCATCTATACATCTTTCATCCCTAGCATGTAGGGATTTCACTTCATCCAATATCGTCCTTATATAGGTTGTGTTCCGCATAGAGAACCTTCCCACTAAGGACAAATTCATTGGTACACGTTGATTGGCCTCTCGATGGCCATGAGACTTGAGGACTGTCTTGAACGGTCACCAGCCGCTACCTTCTACATACTCCCGAATCTAAGGGATTTCCATTGGCATGTCATAACGTCTATCTCGCAAGAATTTCAATAGGGTCTAATGTCGCCTCTAAGGCTATCCCTAGGATTACATGTCACACGTCTGCATTGCATACACGGAGTTACAATACAAGGAGTCCCGCATACCCATGCATTCGCATTTTCATGCAGTCATACATTTGCATCTACATTTGCATTTCTATCTTCACCCGCGTCCATACTTACCGTGCTAGCCAGTTTCCCGAAATTACTGAAGAAGACCAAAGAGGATCATAAACTACGGAGAAAGGAGGAATAAGCCTAAGAAAAAAGGGATGCCTTTCATCATGCCAGCCTCATGTCCACGCCTTTCCGTAACGGGTTTGTAAATACAATAAAGGTTGTCATCGAGCAAGGATTAGTTCAACAAAGAAGTTCCCTCATAGATACACTCAAGATGTATCTAGTCATAAAGGGGTTCATCTTAGAACATATCAAACTTTCAAGGACGCTCTACGATAACCTGGGGGCAGGGATTAGTCCAACTGGGGCAAAATCCTAAACAGAGATGCATAAATACGATGGAGAGAAGACGACGTGTGTTAACTCCACACCAAGGGGCAAAAGGGTCATAGGTTCTCTCTATCCATCTACAAACTCTGGAGGTTACAAACGGTGTGACACTATCCTTAAGAAAAGCAAAAGAGGTTCAGTCATAGGAAACTCATGAAGTTCCGATACGACGAAAACCCACCGCTAACAATTTATTCCCTACAGGTTTGACATGTCCATGGAGAATTCGAGATTACCCTCACTTCTACAAGTTCATTAACTAAGAAGTAAAACAAGGTCGACGGAACTACAATGGAGGCTATCCCTAGGATCAATAGGTGTTTACCATGCTCAGAATTTCAACCCCTACGATCGCTAAGTGTTTCTCGGGATACAAAAAAACTGTACCTTCTGATTAGCAATTCTAATGGGACGACCACGCAGGTTTTGGAATCAATTCATTTCGCTCAATACAACGACTTTCTAGTCGCACACTTCTATTTTTAGAATTATTAACAAACTTGAGGGAGAATGACGAATACAAATGACTAAGTCCAGCTAAACATATGCTTTCAAGGTAAGACCGAGCCGAGGATGTACAGGCATTGTTTCATTTCCCAAACAGTGGAGATATAAGGATGTTAATCCCTAGTTACCCCCTCGAGCCAGGAGTTGGAGTTTGTTTCTACTTTTCAAATAAACCTTAATTTTAACCAGGGGCAGGGTAGACTTCAATTAATTCAATGGTGTATTTTGGTTGTCAAGAGGATCAGTCAATTCAAGCAAGGGTTCAAGCATAAGGATCAAGCAAAGCAAAGGTTCGAGCATATCTTCTTCCTCGCATTCATCTAAGAATGAGGAAGTAATGGAGATAACATTTACAACAATCTTCTTCCTCATTACATCATTCAAGATCGAGGAAGTATCAAAGGCGAAGCTTGCAAATCAAAATCAACATAGCAGTCACAACATTCAATATCCAAGGATCAATCTCAAAAGGAGTATTCAAAAGAAAAAGGAGAAAAGCGCCCGCTAAGTCAAAACGGAAAATTTCATAAAAGAAAACAAAAATGACTTAGGCAAAATTTAGGGCATCCCGATGGATCAAACTCAAAGGAGTTGGTTCATGCAAAAAAATAAGGGATAAAAACAAAGGCAAAATACAAAGGATAATCTTGTGACTGCTAAATCATCAAAGCTTCCCTACAATGCTTGGATCTTTACAAAATTTTTCATCAATACTTGGATCTCTACTAAGGCTTTTGCTTAAACATCAAAAAAAAAAACGATTCTCTTACAAACAAAGCACATTCATTGGATTAGGCGAATTTTTAGGATCTGGAGAACATCAAGGAGAAAGGGGTGGGACGAATAAAATTTTGAGCCTTATATCCATTGTTTCTTAAAACATGAACCAGGCCAAGTTATAACATTTAAAAGTCCTAATTGAGGCAAGGTTAATCGTGAAAGCATATTAAGCAGGATTTGTTATACTGACTCCTATGTTTGTTAAAACTACTTCTAATCACTATGCTTCTTCAAGCGTTCTTTTCAAAACCATCCAGTCCTAATTCATAACGGACTTCGATTTCAAAAAACTTGCATACGCATCGCATTGGAGTTACTTCTCGAAAGGTACAACACCGTCTGCGAATATACACTTAGCATCGAAGAAATCTCGAAACTTGGTTTAATCAAAGGTGATCATTCCTAATAAAGACCCTGGAGTCGGGGGAACCACATCTAGAGGGTTCTCCTAAACAGGGGTAAAAATTTCAAAGATCACAGGGGCATGCAATCAAACATCCTATTGACCAGGGGAATTCTTCCTAAGGTTCAATCGACTCGGGGCACACCTCGAAGCCATGACAAACAGGGGCATGTCAAACATGGGAAGAATTCAAATTCAAAGGATAGAACACCATGGATAACCCTCCATATTCTGGGGATCAAGAGCATACTCTTTAATCTAAACGTCGAGGCATATGATAAGGTTATTTCTCGAAATATTTCCTTCATGACTTGGCAACCAGGGGCATCTTTTTTCACTAAACATTGGGCAATCGGATATCAAATCCGTAAGGTGAAAAATTCAAAGGTTAAAGGTGTGGAGATCCCGGAAAGGTTAAAGGTGGAGAACCTCTAAAGGTTAAAGGTGGAGAACCTCTAAAGGTTAAAGGCGTGGAGAACCTCAAAAGGTAAAAGGCGTGGAGTAATTCAAAAGAGCCAAACTGGGGCAAGGCGAACAACAAAAAGGAAAGGCATTCTCGTACTTTACAACCTCAATCAAATATTTCTCCTAACTACGATTTTCAAAGTTCAAAAAAATAGGTATTGGGAAATTGCACTAGCATCACATCTCACCTTATCAAACAAACTTACAACTCCAGCGAACTATATACGCTTTGGTTATTAATAACCTACCATTGGAGCATCATACGAATACATACAAGTCATGCATTACATACATTGGTTGATACATTGCACCGTAACTTTTTTATGTGGTCTTCTTTAAGATAAATCTCACAGTCCTTTTTAAGAGCCTCCTCAAACAGTCTTATTCATGACGAATGATCACCATTTCCAAGAACCTCTTTAGGTAGTGTTTTTCAAGACATTATCTTTTCTAAAAAACCTTTCCAGGTAGTCTTCTCTAAGACAGTCATCGTCATTTCCAAAAAAAACCTTTTTAGGTAGTCTTCTTCAAGACATCCTTTTTCTAAGTACCTTTTCAGGTAGTCTTTTTTAGACATTCCTTCTCTAAGTACCTTTTCAGGTAGTCTTCTTCAGGACATTCTTTTTCTAAGTTCCTTTTCAGGTAGTCTTTTTCAAGACGTTCCCTTCTTTCTAAGTTCCTTTTCAGGTAGTCTTCTTTAAGACATTACTTTTCTAAGCACCTTTTCAGGTAGCCTTCTTCGAGACATTCTTGTCCTAAGCACCTTTTCAGGTAGTCCCTTTCAAAAAAAAAAACAATTCGTCATCCCTCTCAAGAACCTCTTCAGGTAGTCTTCTTTAAGACATCTTTCAACCTTTTCAGGTAGTCATCTTTAAAGACATTCTTCATCCCTTGCTAAGAAATTTTTCAAGTGATCTTCTTTAAGACAAATTTCTATCTACGCTAAGAGCCTTTACAGGTGGTCTTCTCTAAGACAAATTGCTACCATGTCGAAAAATCATTTCAGATAGTCTTCTTTAAGACAAACATTCACATCCATTCAAAAGACCTTTTCAGGTAATCTTACAGAAGACATTACTTCGTTCCACTCATTACGTCAACAAAACATACGTATATGCATAAGCATTATCCACATTACAAAGCCAACATAAGCATAGTCATGGTGTAGGTGCAAGCATGGATTAAACAAGTTCAATAGGTTTAAGGAGATAAAATCTCGGGGTTGCATTGGCATTAGCATACATACATACACATTAGCATTAGCATATACAAAAAGCCCCAATTTCTATTGGCAATCCAAATCATTACAAAGTCCAGTTCTCATACTGGAAAACCATCAAATCCAATTCTCGTTTGGTAGTCAGTTCCCGTCTGACTATTACATCAAAATTCAAATCACGCTACAAAAGCCTAATCTCCAACCCTCGTGTTGTGATAGGTGTATTGTCCGACCCACGTGTCGTGAGTTTCCAACCCTCGTGTTGTGAAAGGTGTATTTTCTCCGACCCTCGAGTCGTGAGTCTCCAAACAGGTGAATCTCTTTCATGCAGGTATGTTTGCTAGAACTATAGCAAACGATTACTTTTATGCAGGTACGCTTGTCAGAACCATGGCAGATAATTCCTTTGGTGCAGGTAAAATTTGTCCGAACCAGGGCAAATAACCCTGTTGGTACAGGTAAATTTTGCGATAACCCTCGCAAATAACCCTATTGGTGCAGGTAAATTTTGCGATAACCCTCGCAAATAACCCTATTGGTGCAGGTAAATTTTGCGATAACCCTCCCAAATAACCCTATTGGTGCAGGTAAATTTTGCGATAACCCTCGCAAATAACCCTGTTGGCACAGGTAAATTTTGCGATAACCCTCGCAAATAACCCTGTTGGTGCAGTCCTTTTCAGGAGCCTTTTCAGGAAGTCTTCTTTAAAGCGTATTCCATCCTTTCTAGGAGCTTTTTCAGGCACACAAGATTTTTAAACCGTTCTTCAATTGGGTTTATCACGTTAGTCCCTCGGCAGTGATATCTTCCAAAACATCATCAACAAACAATCAAAGGTGCTATCTTTCTTTTCAGAATTACTAACATACTGTGATTAACGTAACTAACAATCATGCATCATTTCAACTAACTAACCTCATTCATACATTACGCATATACATACATGGCTCTCATTTATTTTGAGAAGCACACTGCATCATGCATCACATGCATCATAAACATTGCATAAAGTCAAAGTTGCCTTTTTAGGCCACGCTACGATCTGAATGCGTAGCTCCTACAAAAAAAAAGAGGAAAAAAGAAGAGAGCATTTGCTCCAAAAAAAAAGAGAGAAGGAAGAAGGAGGAACATTTTCCCTGGGTGGCATCTGTAAGCCCATCTCCCTCAGAAGTCCTTCTCGACAAATGCAAATTTTAGGGCATTTCAGTGTCCAATCATCTTCTACCTTTAGATCACGATAGGCAGACATGCCTATCTGATTCTTCAGGTTTAAGAAGATTGAACAGGGGCAGCTGTCATACCCCAAAATTTTCCCTCCTCTTTTCATCTCCCATAACTCAAGGCTCTAAGGTTTTCTCAAGTCACTCTTTCCCATTCACAACTAGGGTTTTACACTTCATCAAAAGAATCTGGATCTCAAAAGGTCATTAAAAAGATCATCTTGTTCAAAAGCCCATAACTTGAGCATGGAAGCTTCAATCGAGACGAAACCAAAAGGAATGTTTAGAGGACTCTCTAAGCTTTCCAAAAAAAGTCCTAAAACACTTCCATATCTTAAAAATTGAGAGAGCTATGCTTAGCACAAGTTGGTCGATTTGTGAGAGAGGCTTGAAACCCTACTTTGCTCATTTCATAATTTTTAGCATTGGGCTTTAAGACTTGGATTTTCCATGTGATTTTAAGCTTAAATGAGGCCCATTGGTCATATGAAAATTATGTTAACTTTTTTTTTATTATTTGATTTTTATTCATTTAAATTTGAATTAAATCAAATAAAATCAAGTTTATTGAGATAATCCTTTTATGAATTAATTCTCCAAATATTTGATCCAATATAATCTCATCCAAAGGTTCAATTAAAAGGAAATATGCAAGGAATAGAATGGGGCCAAGAATAGAAGTATTTGGAGAAGTTTGCATTCAAAATCTTCTTAAATCTCCACATCACTAATGAATATTTTTCTCCTAAAAAAAGATCAAACCTAATTCTAGTCATAAAAGCTCTTCTTGTTCAATAGGGAGGGGGAGGAAAAATGAGGGGAAGAGGCAAAGGTTCACGTTGCAAAAGCTTAACCAAAACTAGGGCATAATCCAAGAAAATTTCCAGCCAAGGCTAACAAGTTCCAAGCGTTGCATCACATCCCTCAGGTCGTTAAGCACCACATCCAATCGCTCTTAGAGCTTGGAGACACTCAGAACTCTCTCCTCACGGCAACGGTTTGCGTTTACTTTTCATAATCTTATATTCTTACATGCGCGCATCGTAAATGATTTTTTGTTGCATATAACTCGTAATACACGTCATTAGAATAGTTTTGACGTGTGAATCATAAGATTTGGTGCAGGGAGCCATAGAAGCCATGGATGAAGCTTCAAGCTTCCCGCCGTGCGTATTGACATTTGCAGGGGTTTTCAGGTCAAGACGATGGCGCCATGGGATTCGCAGCATTCGGTTTATGGGAACTGGGTGCTTTCCACTCTCATGTCTGTCCGTTTGGCCGGTCTTTGAAAAAACAGTCCACCAGAGAAGATGAAGTCCCGTTGGGGAAGAAGAGAGCTCCGGCATGCATAGGGTTTGCGTGGCGTGTGTGGATTGGCCAGCCAAAGTTTCATTCCCTCTTTCATCACGTGGCTGGGACCGGTTGGGCAGTCAACGAGGAATCTCTCCTCTCTCTCCGTTCCTAATTGGTTCGGCAACAGCAAAAGGGGGCCACGTCAGGTTTGTGCTGAATTGAATCGGTCATACGTTCCTATTAGATTTATTGCTACAGGACAATTCCATTAACAGCTTGAAGCGTGTGGTGCCATACGGAATCAGCACCCAGGTTTTCCTTAATTATTTTTATTTATTTATTTGTTTAATGGTGTAATTAAATTAATATATTTTTATAGTACATAATTTAATTGTTAAATTAAATTAATAATATGATTAAATTAGGATTAGGCTAGAGTTTAGGATTTCTCCCGATTAATTCAATTATCTCGACTATTCGATTTAATGGTTTTAATTAAGTTAATTATTAAAAATCACAAAACCCTATAAAGGATATAAATATTAGGGTTTTCCCCAATCCCATTGAACACTTGGCTAAGGTTTTAGGATTCAATTTATTATTCGTTCCGACTAAATCTATTGGTCGCGATGGTTAATAATTGATTAATTAATTAATCAAATACTATAAATTAAAATACTCATTATTTTGTTAAATGGTTTTAACCATCTTATTGGTTATGATGATTAGCATATTTTCCAATATCAATTCGTTATTATTTGTAATCGAAACTATCGGTTATGAGGGGTAACGATGAATAAATTAATTAAAATACATCAATTTGCTAAAAGTGATAATCGAATCAATCGATTTGAATTGCCAGCAATCCTTTACTAATCTGTTAACTATGGTGATCGAATCTATTGATCATTGCGGTTAATGGTAACAAATTAAAATCAGGGTTGTACGCCCAAACATCTAAAACACACTAAACCACGTAACTACAGATTTTCATGTTTTCAACACTGCGATGTTCATAACTACGATAAGGTAATTCAAAATACCTTCGAGCTTCGCATTTCAAGACAATTTCAAATCAACTTCAAACCATTCAAATCAAATTCTAAGGCGTACAATCCTGTGCCCGAACTACGTTGACTCTGATTCTCCATAAGGAGATACGTAGGCACTTGGCAACAAGGCGAGTCCCCTTCCTTCAAACCCTAATCATGTCAATGATTAAAATTATTAACCCTATTATGTTTGTCACTTTTCTTTATATTTTGCCACAAACCTTCATCTTTGAAATGTTAGCCTTTAGGAAAGGGTTGAGGGTGCCTAACACCTTCCCTCGACCTGAATATAGTATCTTACCCCGATCTCTCAACTACGTAAGGTTTCCTATTCGCCTTGGTAGAATAGGTGGCGACTCTCTAAGTTAAATTTTTAGGCAGGTTGCTACACATGGTTTCTATTTTTTAATTAACTCTAATGGGCTTAAAACCTAATATAATTTTCTAAAGAAAATAAACTCCTACTTTTGAATTATATGATTCTCAAGAATGGACTTTAACAATTACAATATTAAGCCCATTAGCGCCCCCATTTTTTGTACACGCCTCTTATAAAAAAAAAGTCACTATATTAAAATAAATAGGGTAAATTTTGGGGTATGATAGCTGCCCCTATTTAATTACTCTTCGATTGAAGGATGCGAGATTAAAACAATTATAATATTATTTGCTTAATAATAATTAATGTAATTACTTAATAATATCACAATACTAATGCTAATTTTTTATAGTAGAAAAAGTCATCCTAATTTATATTTTTTATGTTGATTTATTATCATAAAAAAACTAGCCTAAAAATAAGGATAATAAGCGCCCCCCTCTTGTTACTAATTTTATTTATTTAATATTTGTTATTCAAGTTGATTAAATTTAAGAAATTAGTTTGTTTTAATTTGAAAAGGTAAGGTCATGGTTTCTATTTTTTAATTAACTCTAATGGGCTTAAAATCTAATATAATTTTCTAAAGAAAATAAACTCCTACTTTTGAATTATATGATTCTCAAGAATGGACTTTAACAATTACAATATTAAGCCCATTAGCGCCCCCATTTTTTGTACACGCCTCTTATAAAAAAAAAGTCACTATATTAAAATAAATAGGGTAAATTTTGGGGTATGACAGCTTCCCCTATTTAATTACTCTTCGATTGAAGGATGCGAGAGTGCGCAGTTATCGTACGTTCAGATCGAAGGGTAATTAAATAATGGAAGACCCCAAAATTTAACCAGTAAATAGGCATAGATGACGCGGTTAACTTATCCATACCAAGGTTTGTGAATTGACATATCCGTTTTGCTATAAGATTGACACTCATAACCATAAGATATGTTTGTCACATGTTTCGCTCCTTCATACTGACTTATGAGGTAAGGAGTACTAATGTCGACCCTATATTTATAATAGAGCCGAGAATGTTCAATGATGATTATGCATTCTTACCGCGACCTAGGGGGCAAGGAACGCGGTTCCGAACTCTATTTGAGATCCGTCCAATATAGTTGGGGAAACATGAAGAATTAACTTGCTAAAGCCTAGAGACTGACATAGCAAGCGCTCGATGATGCGTGTGTTTAGTTGCGTGCTGTGTATGTTTTGTTTTAACTTGTTTAACATGTGAATAGGTTTTAACCTGTGAATCGGCGCTCTAACCTGTGAATAGGCGTTTTTACCTATGAATAGGTGCCTTTGGCCTGTGAATAGGCGTTTTTACCTGTGAATAGGTGCCTTTGGCCTGTGAATAGGCGCTTAGCCTGTGAATAGGCGTTTTACCTGTGAATATGTGCTTTTGGCCTGTGAATAGGCGCTTAGCCTGTGAACAAGCGTTTTACCTGTGAATAGGTGCTTTTGGCCTGTGAATAGGCGCTTAGCCTGTGAATAGGCGTTTTACCTGTGAATAGGTGTTTTTACCTGTGGATAGGTATCTTTGGCATGTGGATATGCACTTAGCATATGGATAGGCGTTCTTGACCTGTGAATAGGTGTTTTTGGCTTGTGGATAGGCGCTTAGCCTGTGAATAGGCGTTCTTAACCTGTGAATAGGTGCTTTTACCTATGGATAGGTATCTTTGGCCTGTGGATAGGCGCTTAGCCTGTGAATAGGCATTCTTGACCTGTGAATAGGTGCTTGAACCAGATGAGAACTTGTTACTGAACGAGAATCAAACTTTGACGTAACAGTCAGACGGGAACTGACTACTAAACGAGAATTAGATTTGACGGTTTGCCAGGACGAGAACTGGACTTTGTAATGATTTGCCAGGACGAGAACCGGACTTTGTAAGGATTTGCCAGAACAAGAACTGGACTTTGTAACGATTTTCCAGGACGAGAATTGGACTTTGTAAGGATTTTCCAGGACGAGAACTGGACTTTATAATGATTTTCCAGGACGAGAACTGGAATTTGTAAGGATTTACCAGGACGAGAACTAGACTTTGTAAGAATTTGCCAGGGCGAGAACTGAACTTTGTAATGATTTACCAGGACGAGAACTGGACTTTGTAAGGATTTTCCAGGACGAGAACTGGACTTTGTAATGATTTGCCCATATACCACGACTATGCTATTGCCGGCTTGGTAATGTTTATGTATGTGGATAATGCTTATGCTTATGTATATGTTGATTGATGTAACGAGTGGAGCAAAATAACGTCTTATATAAGACTACCTGAAAAGGTTTCTGGATTGGATATGAAAATTTGTCTTAAAGAAGACTACCTGAAAAGGTTCTTGGAAAGGATGAAAATTTTCTTAAAGAAGACCACCTGGAAAGGCTGAAAGATGTCTTAAAAAAGACTACCTAAAAAGGTTCTTGGAAAAGACGATGAATGTCTTAGAAAAGACTACCTAGAAAGGTTCTTAGAAAAAGAATGTCTTAAAGAAGACTACCTGAAGAGGTTCCTGGAAAGGATGACAATTCGTCTTAAAGAAGACTACCTGAAAAGGTTCCTAGAAAGGATCGTAAGATTTGTCTTAAAGAAGACTACCTAAAAAAGGTGTGGCGTAATGTATCAACCAATGTATGTAATTGTATTTGTGTTTTGATGTACGTGGATGTCGAAATGCTGATGAAAATTTGGGCTTTATGAAGTTAGGTTTATGCTATGTCAGATGAATGAAATGATATGTATGACTCGATGCAAGGGCGAAGTGCTTTGGTGATTGCATGGCTTAAGTATGAATGATTCCCCAATGATGGGTCATGGATAACGAAGGTGTAGAGAGATTGCTAATGTAACAAGGTTGTTTGTCACACGATGGTAGGGTGTTGTGCTAGCATGATTTCATGATACTCGTTTTGAACTCGAAGATGGCAGATGTAGGAGAAAGACTTATTAGGGATTGTAAAGATATGAGGATAGCTTTCCCCTTCGCGGTATGTCTTGCCCCAATTTGTTGGGTCTTCGTAGAGATTTTCCTTGACATGAGATTGGATGTGGTTTTATCGTAGCATGCATTTTGAGATAGCTAACACCGTTAATTTGAATTTACAGCTTAATGCCCCTTGATTAAACGACTCTTGAAATGATTTCAATCTGATGATCTATTTTGAATCAACTACTGTTGATCAAGCCTCGTAGTGATTGCCCCAACATTTGAAATACGTGCCCCTTAATCTGAAGGAAACGTTCTTGGATTTTACCATGTCATGACACGAACTTGATATGCATTGTCCCAACAATTGATAGTTGAAAGGTCTGCCCTCAATCTCCGGGATATGGAGGGATAACCATGGTGTGATATCAATTCGATATGAACTTCCCCAATATTTGGATTTCTTTGAAAGATATGCCCCTGATTGTTATCGCTTAGAGATGTAACCCATGTTGATTGAATCTTAGAATGAATGCCCCTAGTCAATAGGATCTTTTGATTACGTGCCCCTATAATCATTGGGATTTTGCCCATGATTAGGAGAACCCCTAGATGTGGTTCCCCTATTTAGGAGTTTATTGGAAATGGCCAATTTTGAGATCTCCTTGATGCTAAGTATTTCTTCGTAGATAAAGTTGTACCCTTTGAGAAGTAACTCTTAGTTATGCACATGCCAGTTTTGAAATTGAAGTTCGTTGTGATATAGAAATGGATGATTAGAGATGAAAGATGTGAAGAGTCATTAACAAACAGTAGAAGTTAGTTTAACCGATTTTATGCCAAGTATGCTTTCAAAGTTAACCTTGCTTCAATTAGGGCTTTTGAATGTTATATCGTGGTCGTGGTTCGTGGTTTAAGAAACAAAAGATATATGGCTCAAAATTTATTTAACCCACCCCGTTCTCCTTGATATTCTCCAATCCTAAATTCGATTAATCCAATAGATGCGTCCAGTCTCCAAGAGAATTTTCGTAGTCATATAGACGAGGAGTGTAGATAAGGTTCAAGCGTAGATGATTCTTGAGATAGCAGTCACAAGACTATTCTCCAATTTCCTTGTTTTTAATCCCTTATTTTGCATGGACCAATTATTTTGAATTTGCGGTCCATCGGGATGCCCCAATTTTTGCCTAAGTTTTATTTCTGACTTAGCGGGCTCTCTTTTTTTTTTTTGAAATTGTTCTTTGGAAATTTCTCCATTGACTTTGAACAGTGTGACTGCCATGTTGATTTTGAGAGCTTCATCTTCGTGGTTTCATTGACTTTAGATGATGATTGCAAGATGATGGGTGTGCATGAACTTTAGCTTAGATATACTGATTCTCTTGAGATTAGAATGCATCATTGAGTTAATCGAAGTCTACCCTGCCCCATGGTTAAGATTAAGGGTTTTTTTAACATTGAAACAAACTCCATCTCCTGGCTCGAGGGGGTTAACTAAGGTATAACTCCTTATTTCTCCAAGTGTTTAGGATTTGAAACAATGCCTTACATCGTCAGCTAAGGTCTTAACATTGAAAGCATACGTCAGCCAATTTAGTTATTTTAATTCTTCATTCTCCCTCGAAGTTTATTAAAAGTGAAAATGGAAAGTTGATAATGGAAAAGTATTGATATTCATAGACACGAAAGAGTGAAACGAATGGATTTCATTCAAAACATGCATGATTATTTTATTAGAATTATTAATCGAAAGGCACAACATTTATATCAAATAACACTTAGCGATCATAGAAATTACAATTTGAAATGATAAAACCAATTGATCCTAGGGACATTATCCTTTGTTGATCCAATGACTTTGTTTTACTTCTTAGTTCTTTGACTTGTAGAAGTAAAGGGTGATCTTTGATTTTCCTTGGGCATACCAATTTTGTTGAGAAGGCAGTTGATCTCGATGCAGGGGAATCTTCATTGATAATTAAATTTGGGGCGTATGTGTAGGCGTAAGCATGTAGCTTGTATAGTGAAGGGCGGCCTTTTATATTTGTAGGACCAAGCTCATTTGAATCTCCGATAGTTAAGTTTCCTCTCTCCACAGTTTAAGACCTTTCGAGTTTCTTCACGGGTCTTGGGAAATCAGCTAGCATAGAAAATGTTGGACAAGGGCGATGGTGGAAATGCAAATGTAAATATATGAATGTAAGACAATGTGTGGTACGAGGAAAGAAACCAACATAGGCTAAGGATTATGCTAGATGGACAGAAATCCCTACATGCTAGTGACTATGACACAACAAAAGAAATCCCTACAGGCTAGGGAATGCGTAGAAGATAGCACATGGTGACTGTTAACAGACGCCAGATCCCATGGTCGTCGGGAGGCCATGTGACGTGCATTAACGAAGATGTACTTTATGGGAAGAACAAGATCTTCAAAAGGAATCCCTATAGGCTAGGGATTGCAATAAACAAAGGAAACCCCTACAAGGTAGGGAATGCGTGGGAAATGAACACATGGTGACCGTTCAAGATGGTCACCAGATTTCATGAGT
Source organism: Vicia villosa (assembly GCF_029867415.1). Taxonomy (NCBI): domain Eukaryota; kingdom Viridiplantae; phylum Streptophyta; class Magnoliopsida; order Fabales; family Fabaceae; genus Vicia; species Vicia villosa. Next base: position 145,333 of record NW_026705774.1, on the reverse strand, counting down.
CGTTCGCTTCAAATATAATGGGCCTCAAAATAGATATCTGAGGGCGTAGATTCAAAGTATAATGAACAAATGGCTTGGGTTGCATATTGACGTCAACAGATCCCATGGATCGTTTGCTTCAAATCTAATGGCCCTCATAATAGATATTTAAGGGCATAGATTCAAAGTCTAGTGAATAGACGGCTAGGATTGTGTATTGACTAAGGAAACGCGGTATGCGAGCGCTCGGGGATCCATCAAGGGTCTCCTCATCATGTGGCCATCATGAGGCCACATGTCGCGCATTCGGGGATGGAGGGGCGTCCATTTAAACCAAAATCTAAGAGGTCTTATAGACAATGTTAGATCAAAAGGGAGTCCCTACAAGCTAGGGATCCAGGTTAAGCAAAATAATATCTTACGAGTCTATGGGATGATACTTGTAAGAGATAACCCTACGTAGACTTAGATTTACCAAGTAATGCCCCTCTTGGGATGGCTTCCCATGAAGGGTGGGATATAAAATTACCTTAGTACGTAGGTTCATAAGTTTGTCCTACGTATCTTTTACCCTTCCCAAAGGTGGATTGAATTCTAAAAGGTCTCATGGTGCTCTTTCATACCCTCAGAAACTTTTGTTTCGTCGGATTTTTTTGAAAGAGCTTTTTCGTCCATGAGGTTCGAATTTTAGGGGTAGGTTCCCAGAGAGATCAGCCAAATTCCGCATCCTACCCTCGACAAGGTCTAGCCTCGTCTAAGATATTTCTCGGGATTCAGCCCACTCTGAGTGGAATTATCACTAAAGCTCGTAGGCGATACAAGTCTCCTCTTACTTAGTGACAATTCCCTCACTTAAGGTTTAACAACAATTTCATATGTATATATAACCCAACAATAATAAGGAAAATATATTTCAAATAATAATATTTAACATTATTAAAGAAATAAAATAAATAATAAAAGAAATTGTCAAATAAATATAAACCATAAAATCAAAACATAAAATCAAAGAGACATGCCCTAAACCTTAAATGCTTCTCTGCTTTAAGGGTCCCCAGCAGAGTCGCCAGCTGTTACGACCAGCTTTAGATTTTAAGTTATAAAACTTAAACTACAGAGTCGCCACCTATGTTTTTATTTTATCCTACGGATAAGGGTAAACATGGGAGAAAAACCTAAATAAGAGTTTCTAGGTAAGTTGAGAAATTAGAGTCGAGGGAAGGTGTTAGGCACCCTTGACCCTTCCTTAAGGTTTTATAAATGTCTCTAAAGTTTGTAAGAGTATTACGGTAAGGTTTATATTTTATGGTTAAAAGTGCACAGTAGGGTAGAGAATAAAATCTCAAACCTACTTAGTTTTGGGGGACGGGGACTCGTTTCGGTTGTCCGAATGCCTACGTACCTCCTTAATGGAGGATCAGAGTCAACGTAGTTCGTAGTGTTTGTTGGTGTTTTTTATGGGGTTGTACACCATTATTGTTGTATGTTGAATGTGTTTTAGTGAGTTCACGTAGTTCGCAGTTATCGTAGTTCATAGTTATCGTAGTTATAGAAAAAAATATATTGTGTACAATCCTTTTTTTTGTATTTTTGTATTTAAATAAACATGTTAAATGTATTTTAGTTTATTTAGAATAATTATATTTTTGATTTGCATTTAGATAATTTAAATGTTTTTTTTAGAATTTAGAAGTTAAAACATATTGTTAAGTGTTTATATAATAACATTTATAATTTCATAAAGAAAAGCTAATTAATAAGACAAAATATTTTTTAAGTATTTTCTAGCAATTTGAAATTTGTATAACGTAAACAAAGCATATTCTAATAAATTAACCATAAAATGCCCTTTATATTTAATTATGAAAAGATTTTAATAAGTTAAAAAAAGTCAAGTGTTTAGATTTGAATAATTTTTAAAATCTAATATATCGAGTTATTTTAATAATTAGATCTCTTCTATTAAACCAAAGCAAAAGTTGAAGTTTTAATAGAATATTATAAATTTAAATCAACTGACATATTTTAAAAAAGTTAAATACTTATTAGATATATTATTTTATTATTCTTTTTTTAAAAAGGGAATAAAAAGATAATAACTATTATATCTTTGTTAAAAAAAAATTATTGTTAGTTAGGTTTTTTTTAGATTTATCAATTAAGTAAAAAAAGGAAATTTAAATGATATAAAGGGGATGTGTTTTATATTATTAAGCAATTTCTAGGGGTGTCAATATTATAGGCCTGGCCCAATATGACTCAAGGTCTGTTTGGACAAATAAAGGCGCACGTATGGTATTTACGGTGGATTGCGGAATCGTGATCGTTTGATCTAAATATAATGGTCCAAAGAATTACAATCTGGGACGTAGATTTAGAATAGGACGATCCAACAGTCTGCATGTGTTTTTGAACGAAGGAGCATGGTAAGGGGCGTATACAGAATTTAATTCTTGTATAAACCATGTGGCCATGAGAAGGCCACATGGCGCCGATCGGGTGGCTGTAGGGAATTACTTCTCCCATTTCCTATTAATTTCATTTCCATTTTTTATCTTCTTCTCTCTCTTCGGTTTCCTTCTCTCTCTTCGGTTTCCTTCATTCTCTCTCCTAAATCCCATAAACCCAGAACGTTAAAACAAGATGAAGATCTTAATCTTCTCCCCAATGACCCTATGAATCCTAACCCTCAAACCATAGAATCCTAAGTTAAATTTCCAGAAAGAAAACAAGGTACAATCAAATACGGGCATGCATGCAAATCGATAAATTCACTAAGCTAAGTGATTTTTAGATCTTACCTCTTCCAGAAATTCTTTACGATTTTTCCTCTCCGATTTGGGGCTTTGAATCTAATCCTTCTCTTTTTCGTTTCAGGTATCACGAACAAAGTGGTGGTGCAAGCGTACGATCCGTCTTTCTCTTTGTCTCCTTCTGATTTTCGTTTGTTTTATCCCTCAATCTTTTTTCTCCCCCCTTCTGTAGATTTTAGGTTTTGCTTTTATAGAGTTTTTAGGAGTGATGAATTAGGAAATAGTTTAAGAGCTTTGATTCAGATTAATGTTAGGAGATTTGATTTGTATCATGAAACTTTCGGATTTGCAATTTATGATTTGATTAATTTTTGATCTTGATTTGATTTTAGCCTTAAGTTTAGAAACAGAACAAATCTGGATCGAATTTTGTATGATAACTATTCGTTTAATTATGATCTATTTTCCTTTTTCGCTTATGGCTTGATTCGGTTCATGATTATGGATTTGAAACAAAATTAGGGTTGGAATTAGGGTGGCAGCCGTTCTTAGAGGTTGAAGAAGGAAGGGTTAGTTGACTTAGTCAATTATTTCTAAATATTAATTAAAAGAATACTAATGCTAATTTTTTATAGTAATGCTAATTTTTTATAGTAAAAAAAGTCATCCTAATTTATATTTTTTATGTTGATTTATTATCATAAAAAAACTAGCCTAAAAATAAGGATAATAAGCGCCCCCCTCTTGTTACTAATTTTATTTATTTAATATTTGTTATTCAAGTTGATTAAATTTAAGAAATTAGTTTGTTTTAATTTGAAAAGGTAAGGTCATGGTTTCTATTTTTTAATTAACTCTAATGGGCTTAAAACCTAATATAATTTTTTAAAGAAAATAAACTCCTACTTTTGAATTATATGATTCTCAAGAATGGACTTTAACAATTACAATATTAAGCCCATTAGCGCCCCCATTTTTTGCACACGCCTCTTATAAAAAAAAAAGTCACTATATTAAAATAAATAGGGTAAATTTTGGGGTATGACAGAAGTTGCATTTGAATGTCGTCTGCGAAATGTTGTTGGTAGATTGAAACATTACCTGAGATGGGCTTTCAGATGCCACCCGGCAATTGTATTTGATGGTTCGTTCATCAGAATGAATCCATTGATTATGTCTTGATGAAGGATTTGAAAGTCTTTGTGTTGACTGTTTCAGAACCGTCCAAGGTTACCGCTTTAAGTCTAGGAGGATGATCGTTGCGGAACTTGTCCAAAGTTTTTCCGCTTTAGATTTTGGAAGTTGATCATTGTGGAACCGTCTGAGGTATCAGCTTTAGATCTTCGATGGCAGATCGTTCTGGAACCGTCTGAGGTATCAGCTTTAGATCTTCGATGGCAGATCGTTCTGGAACCGTCTGAGGTATCAGCTTTAGATCTTCGATGTTAGATCGTTCTGGAACCGTCTGAGGTATCAGCTTTAGATCTTCGATGTTAGATCGTTCTCGAACCGTCTGAGGTATCAGCTTTAGATCTTCGATGTTAGATCGTTCTGGAACCGTCTGAGGTATCGACTTTAGATCTGTGATGTTAGATCGTTCTGGAACCGTCTGAGGTATCGACTTTAGATCTGTGATGCTTGTTTTTGAGTTGATAAGTGATCAGAATGAATCTTCGGCTTGATTATATCTGAGAGAACCGTTCATGGAATTCAGGTGAACACTGCATGTGATTGAGAACATCTTTGTTGAAGATATCCGTCTGCCTGAAAAAATCAAGTTAGTGATATGCAATGTTTATGATGCATGTAATGTGAGCTAAAGGAGAAATATGCATGTTATGTTGTGTATGAATATGTGTATGAATATGCGCATGATGCATGATGTATGATGTATGATATATGAAGTATGATGTATGATGTATGATGTATGATGTATGATGTATGATGTATGATGTATGATGTCAAGCTTCTATTTGGGAAAATAAATTTCCGCCAGTCATCTGGATATGACTATATTGTGATTGTTGATGATCTTTTGTCTTGTTTGAGTACCCTCGGCTGGGGAACTTCTTTGAGAACCATGGTACCCTGTTGAAGGATCTTTGACTACCGCTTGGGAATGAAAGGTAGTTGGAAGTTCTGATTTTGATGCCCTTTTAAGTGGGAATGAGGAAGATGCATAATCCTCCGATGCACTATCTGACCAAGTCCGGGTGTGGAGATCACACCTTCTGAGGATAGTAATCTGGAACAACCCTGCTGGGGGATAAGACTTCTTTTGGAGAGAAAATCTTATTGAGGAATTTGCTGAGAAATGTGTTTCTCTTGGGGATTTTTCTTTTGATGGGATGATGTCCAGATAATTGGGACATTACCTGAATGCTATTCCTGTTTTTCCTGGTAAACATCAATCATATTCAAATGCACATGTTCATTCAGAATTATCATTGGGACGTTTACGTATTCAAAACAGAAAAAGTGAAAATAGTGATTTTGAGCCTAAACGGCATTGATTTTTGAAAAAGAGCCATGATAGGCTGATTAGCACAGGGAGACAACAATCCTAGAAGTAGGAAATTGTCATAAAGCTTTGGAAAATATTTATAAAGATAAATAGCTATGTGAAAACAATCCAGTCAAGTTTCAATTCTGCTATTGCCAATCTGTCTTCGAGCATCTCATCCCTCACTTGTTGGAAGAAAGTGATTGGACTGATTGGTGTCTTTGATGTGTTGAATCTTGACGGTGAGTAGGCAGCTGAACGGAACACAGTTGTGCGCTTTATTCCCTAACTTTTGCCTAGGCTGCCTTTTCAGGTTTTCAGCCTACCGGGATAGTATTTGTTTAGTCTCTAATTTTTGCCTGGATCGCCCTTTCGGGTTTTCAATCCACCGAGATGCTCATTTTTCGCCTAAGTTTCCCTTTCAGGTTTTCAACTTAGCGAGCTGTTCTTTTCAAGCGAAATACTTTTTGACTATGTCTGCATTCACAGGGTGTGGGAAATCCTCGCCATCCATGGTGGTAAGCAACATGGCGCCGCCGGAGAATATTTTCTTGATTATGAATGGTCCCTCGTAGGTGGGAGTCCATTTGCCTCTGGGATCACCTTGTGGTAAGATGATGCGTTTAACAACCAAGCCACCAGTTTGGTATGCTTGACTTTTGACTTTTTTGTTGAAGGCTTTGATCATACGCTTTTGGTATAGCTGACCATGACAAATAGCTGCGAGTCTCTTCTCATCAATCAAGTTTATCTGGTCCAACCGTGTTTGAATCCAATCGTCTTCGTCTAGATTGACCTCTTTCATAATCCTTAGGGAAGGAATCTGAATTTCAATTGGAAGAACTGCCTCCATACCATAGACTAAGGAGAATGGAGTTGCCCCTGTTGAAGTACGCGCAAATGTGCGATAACCATGAAGAGCAAAAGGTAACATCTCATGCCAGTCTTTGTAGGTTACTGTCATTTTTTGTATGATTTTCTTGATGTTTTTATTGGCAGCTTCCACTGCGCCGTTCATCTTTGGTCGATATGGGGAGGAGTTATGATGCTTGATCTTGAACTGTGTGCAAAGTTCAGTAATCATTCTGTTGTTTAAATTTGTGCCATTGTCTGTGATAATCCGTTCAGGGATGCCATACCGACAAATGAGATTGTATTTGATGAACCGGGCCACCACATTCTTGGGGACAGAAGCAAATGAAGCTGCTTCTACCCACTTTGTGAAGTAGTCAATAGCGACCAGGATAAAGCGATGTCCGTTGGAGGCACTAGGTTTGATTTCTCCAATCATATCAATACCCCACATTGCAAAAGGCCAAGGATCCGTTAGGACGCTTAATGGAACTGGAGGTACATGTACTTTGTCAGCATATATCTGGCATTTGTGACAGGTTCGGGAGTGATGATGGCAGTCTGTTTCCATGGTAGACCAGTAATAACCTGCTCTTAGGATCTTTTTAGCCATTATATTTCCACTTGAATGAGTACCGAAGGCACCATCGTGTATGTCTCCCATGATCTGTTCTGCTTCCTTCTTGTTTACACAACGAAGTAAAGTCGAGTCATGGTTGCGTTTGCATAGGGTTCCATTACTTAGAAAGAATTTGGCTGCAAATCTCCTTAGAAATTTTCTGTCGTTAATGGATGCCCCTTCAGGGTACTCCTGAGCTTCGAGATATCTTTTTACTTCATGGAACCATGGTTTTTCTTCTGTTCCTTCGGTATCGATCTCATTGAAATAGGATGGTTCATCTTGTCTGTAAATGGTGATCATCGGCGCCTCGTTGTCCCACCTGACTTTGAACATGGACGACATGGTAGCTAAGGCATCAGCTAGTTGGTTCTCCTCGCGTGGGATGTGTTTAAAAGTGATTTCTTCGAAATAAGGAATCAGACTCAGCACATATTCTTTGTAAGGAATTAGATTCGGGTGCTTTGTGTCCCATTCCCCTTTGACTTGGTAAATTACCAAGGCAGAGTCTCCGTAGACCTCTAGGAACTTGATTCTTAGATCAATTGCAGCTTTAAGACCCAGAATACACGCTTCGTATTCTGCTATATTGTTAGTGCAGTTGAAGCATAATCTGGCAGTGAATGGCGTATAACCTCCTGCAGGGGAAATGATCACAGCTCCGATGCCATTGCCAAGTGCATTAGAAGCTCCGTCAAAAACCATAGTCCACCGGGATCCTGGCTCGGGTCCTTCTTCTGGTCCTGGTTGTTTGTAGTCATTGACTAGCATAATGTCCTCGTCTGGGAAGTCAAAGTTCAATGCTTGATAATCATCCACTGCTTGATGAGCCAGATGATCAGCTACCACACTTCCTTTGATTGCTTTTTGTGAAGTGTATTGAATGTCATATTCTGTTAAGATCATTTGCCATCTTGCTATTCCTCCAGAGAGAGCAGGTTTTTCGAACACGTATTTGATAGGATCTGTCATACCCCAAAATTTGCCCTCCGCATTTCATCCTCAATAATTCAAGGTTCAAGGGACTATTCAAAGCAGCATTCTCCTATAAATTGGAATAGAGGTGTGGATAACAGGTATTTTGGGACCCAAGCGCTTGGGCACAATTAACAAAAGGGTTTTATCATTTTTGGGGGTATTTCAGGGTTTTTACTAACATTTTGATTATTATTTATTTTAACATGACTAACTATTTGTATTTAACATTGTTAATTGTTGTTAATATTAGGATTTTTTTAATTAGCTTTTATTAATATTATTATTATTTTTATTAGGTTTTATTAATTTTATTAGTAGTATTATTATTATTATGATTATTCATTAACTTAGTTGGGCAATAGGCCCATTAGGTATAGAAATACCCTAAATTGACCAATATAAAAGAAAATATTTTCCTAACAAACGGGGGACCAAAAAAAAAATAGCTGGGACTACCAATCCTATTTTCATAAAAAGGATACGGTGCAGAGCCGAACAAAAACGCAAAATTTTAAGAAAAAACTCCACTTCGAATTCCAGATTTCACGACAATTCAAAGGGTTTGAAGAATTCTAATATATTCCTGAGACCGTTCCGAAGCTAGAGACATCATCACCCTCAATTGCCGCGTCCAGAATTGCTCTTTATTGCTCTCAGGACGGCCATGGCGGTTCGCGTACAGCCGCTGCGGAGAAGAAGACGCAACAGCGCGTCTGTTTTGTTTTTTTGAATTGTGGCTCGTTTTTTCATATATTACGGTCTGGTGTCTTAGTTTTAACAACACATGAACGCATCGCAGTTGGCTTTGTAGCGAGACCTGTATCCAAGAGGTTGCGAGATCGATTCTCAGCAACCTCACTTATTTTTCTTCAATTTTCTAGCAAGAACAGGCAGGCGAATCGAACGCTTCTCAAGCATGAGTGCACCATACACTATCATGGTCAGCCATTGGATCTTCAGCAAGCAAGATCCAACGCATCAAAACTGAAGGAGCACACTATGAACTCTCAGCTTGCCCACACTTAATGAAAGCCAGGTTCTTCTTAATTGTTTTATTCATTTAATTAATTAATAGTATAATTAAGTCAATATATGTTTATTTATATATGATTTAATTGTTAAATCAAATTAATAATGTAATTAAATTAAGGTTGGTAACTAAGGTTGAGTATTCTTCCCGATCATTCGATTAATTCGACTATTCGATTTAATTCAATTTAATCTTCTAATTAATATTATAAATCAATAAAAGATTATAAATCAAGAAAAGACCCTAGAAGATTGGGACCAAGACATTAGGGTTTGACCGATCCCATTGGCCCTTGGCCAAATATTAGGATTCAATTTATTATTCGTTCCGACTAAATCTATTGGTCGCAATGGTTAATAATTGATTAATTTAATTAATCAAATCCTATAAATTAAAATACAATTATTTTGCTAAATGGTTTTATCCATCTTATTGGTTATGATGATTAGCATATTTCTCCTTATCAATTCGTTATTATTTGTAATCGAATCTATCGGTTATGAGGGGTAACGATAAATTAATAAATTAATAATTAAAATACATTAATTTGCTAAAAGTGATAATCGAATCAATCGATTAGAATTGCCAGCAATCCTTTGCTAATCTGTTAACTATGGTGATCGAATCTATTGATCATTGCGGTTAATGGTAACAAATTAAAATCAGGGTTGTACGCCCAAACACTCAAAACACTTCAAATCAAACTACGGATTTTCATCCTTACTCAAAACTGCGAATAGGCCACTCAAAAAGCCTTTAAATAATTTCAAACCACAAATTCAATTCTAAGGCGTACAATCCTGTGCCCGAACTACGTTGACTCTGATTCTCCATAAGGAGATACGTAGGCACTTGGTAACAAGGCGAGTCCCCCTCCTTAAAATCTCAATTTTCCCCCTGTTCGATTCTTTAGCTATAAAACCTTAACAGTTAGCCATAAACCTTTATCTTTAAATGTTAGCCTTTAGGAAAGGGTTGAGGGTGCCTAACACCTTCCCTCGACCTGAATATAGTATCTTACCCCGACCTCTCAACTATGTAAGGTTTCCTATTCGCCTTGGTAGAATAGGTGGCGACTCTCTAAGCTATAAATTTTTAGGCAGGTTGCTACAGCTGGCGACTCTGCTGGGGACAACACTATAATGGTGAATTATTATGCTCCTATAGGCTTTGGCAGGGTTTAGGTTGGGCAGATTTTTAGGGTTTGGCTAATACGCCAAAAATTAGGGTTTATTTATTTTTGTAAATATCTATTTTTTTAATTTTTTGTTATTCATTTATTTGTGAATATATATTTTTAAATATTCGCTGCTTTAATATATTGTCTAAACTATAAGCGGCCGGATTTCGAGGTTAGTATAAATATTTAAATTGTATTTATTTATTGTCCTCTGCGATTTCATTACTGCAATGTAATTAAATATTTATTTAAGTGAATATTCTATTTCTATTGCATCTGTTGGGTATATTATATTGTTGTTAAAACCTAAGTGTGGGAGTTAACTCTGAGACCAAAAGGGGACATGAATCGCCTTACGAGTCTCACTGATAACTCCACTCGGAGTGGGTTAGGTATTCGGAAAGGTCCGAAACGAAGCTTGACTTTGTGGAGGGCTGGACTGGATACTTAGCTGATCTCTCCGGGAACCTACCCCAAAAATTCGAACCTCATGGATAAAATGAGTTGTTCCAAAATCCGAAGAGACGAAAAAGTCTCGGAGGCTACGAACGACCCCATGAGACCTTCTAGAACCCCCTATAAAAAGGTCGGCTCCCAAGAGCCGCTACGTCGAACCTATGAACCTAGGACTTTTGTGCTGCTGTGCTCTTTATATGTTTGCAATTTATATACTTCGAATATCTATGCGTTTCGATTTTGCAGGTATCCCCACGTGGTCCCTAGCCTGTAGGGACTCTAATTTCTAAAGACCATGTCTTTCCCACGAAGGACATCACCATCTATGCATCCCCTAGCCTGTGGGGATTTTATTTTTATATCCTTGTATTCTTACAACTACGCGTCCTTCCCACAAAGGACATTTCCATTAACGCACGTCAATTGGCCTCTCGATGGCCATGCGATCTAGTGACTGTCTCGAACGGTCACCTCGTGCCTACACCTACGCACTCCCTAGCCTATATGGATTTTCTTTCACACCCGTGTGTTTTCACAACGACGCGTCCTTCCCCGAAGGACAACTTCACTAGCATGCGTTCGATTGGCCTCTCGATGGCTATGAAATCTAGTGACTGTCTTGAACGGTCACTCCATGCTTATTCCCGCGCACCCTCTAACTTGTAGGATTTGGATCTCCATTTACACATCACATCCCTAGCCTGTAGGGATTTCTCTTCGTCCATATCGTCCTTAGATAGGTTGTGTTCCGCATAGAGAACCTTCCCACGAGGGACAAAGTCATTGGTACACATTGATTGGCCTCTCGATGACCATGAGATTTAGTGGCTGTCTTGAACGGTCACTAGCCGCTATCTTCCGCATACTCTCGAATTCAAGGGACTTCCCTTAGCGTGTCATAACATTTACCCTGCAAAGATGCCAAGAGGGTATAATGTCGCCTCTAAGGCTATCCCTAGGATCATAGGTTACACGTCTGCATTGCATACACGGAGTTACAATATAAGGAGTCTCTCGCTTACGCGTGCATTTGCATTTTCATGCATTCATACATTCACATTTGCATTCCTATCTTCGCCCGCATCCATACCAACCGTGCTAGCCGGTTTCCCGAAACTCGCCAAAAAAAATCAAAGGATAAAAAAAAAACTATGGAGAAAGGAGAATAAAAGATCTTGGTCTTGCTAAAAAAAGGGGACGTCTTTTACCGTGCCGGCCACGTGTCCATGCCTTGGCTTAACAGGATTATAAATACAATAAAGGTTTTCATCGAGCAAGGACCAGTTCAACAAAGAGTTCCCTCATAGATACACTCAAGATGTATCTAGTCATAAAGGGGTTCATCTTAGAACATATCAAACTTTCGAGGACGCTCTACGATAACCTGGGGGCAAGGATTAGTCCAACTGGGGCAATATCCTGAACAAAGAGGCATAACTACGATGGAGGGAATTCGACATATGTCAGCCCCACACCAAGAAAAAAGGGTCATAGGTGATACTATCCTTAGGAAAAGCAAAAGAGGTTCAGTCAAAGGAAACTCATGAAGTTCCGATACGACGAAAACCCACCGCTAACGATTTATTCCCGCCAAGTTTGACATGTCCAAAGAAAATTCGAGGTTGCCCTCACTTCTACAAGTTTGAGAATCTAAGGAGTGAAACAAGGTCAGTGGATCTACAAAGGAGATTATCCCTAGGATCAATAGGTGTTTACCGTGCTCACAATTTCAACCCTTACGACCGCTAAGTGTTACTCAAGATAAAAGTTGTACCTTCGGATTAGTAATTCTAATGGGACAACCATGCAGGTTTTGGAGTCAATTCATTCACTCACTACCATGACTTTCCAGTCACACACTTCTATTTTTAGGGTTATTAACAAACTTGAGGGAGAATGACGAATACAAAAACTAAGTCCAGCTAAATATATGCTTTCAAGGTAAGACCGAGCCGAGGATGTACATGCATTGTTTCCATTCCCAAACAGTGGAGATATAAGGATGTTAATCCCTCGTCACCCCCTCGAGCCAGGAGTTGGAGTTTGTTTCTACTTTTCAAATAAACCTTGATTTCAACCAGGGGCAGGGTAGATTTCAATTAATTCAATGGTGTATTTTGGTTGTCAAGAGAATCAATCAATGAAGCAAAGGTTCAAGCATAAGGATCAAGCAAAGCAAAGATTCGAGCATATTTTCTTCCTCGCATTCATCAAAGATTGAGGAAGTAATGGAGATAACATTCACAACAATCTTCTTCCTCATTACATCATTCAAGATCGAGGAAGTATCAAAGGCGAAGCTTACAAACCAAAATCGACATGGCAGTCACAACATTCAATATCCAAGGATCAAGTACTTCAAAAGGAGCATTCGAAAGAAAAAGGAGAAAAACGCCCGCTAAGTCAAAATGGAAAATTCCATGAAAACAAAAGAACGACTTAGGCAAAAATTAGGGCATCCCGATGGATCAAACTCAAGGAGTTGGTTCATGCAAAATTAAGGGATAAATAAAACAAAGGCGAAATACGAAGGATAATCTTGCGACTGCTAACTCATCGAAGCTTCTCATCCATGCTTAGATCTTTACAACACTTTTACCATCAATGCTTGGATCTCTACTAAGGCTTCCGCCCAACATTAAAACTGAAATGATTTTCTTACAAACAAAGCACATCCATTGGATTAGGCGAACTTTTAGGATCTGGAGAACATCAAGGAGAAAGGGGTGGGATAAATAAAATTTTGAGCCTTATATCCATTGTTTCTTAAAACATGAACCAGGCCAAGTTACAACATTTAAAAGTCCTAATTGAGGCAAGGTTAACCATGAAAGCATGTTAAGCAGGATTTGTTATACTGACTCCTATGTTTGCTAAAACTATCTCTAACCAATGTGCTTCTTCAAGCATTCTTTCCAAAACCATCCAGTCCTAATTCATAAAGGACTTCGATTTCAAAACTTGCATATGCATTCCATTGGAGCTACTTCTCAAAAGGTACAACACCATCTACGAGTATACACTTAGCATCGAGGAAATCTCAAAATGGGTTAATCAAAGGTGATCATTTCTAATAAAGACCCTGGAGTCGGGGGAACCACATCTAGGGGGTTCTCCTAAACAGGGGGCATACAACCAAACATCCTATTAACTGGGGGCACTCTCCTAAGGTTCAAATCAACTTGGGGCACATCTCGAAGCACTCATAAACAGGGGCATGTCAGATATGGGAAGGATTCAAAAGGATAGCACACTAAGGATAGTCCTCCATATCATGGAGATCAAGGGCATACCCTTCAATCTAAACGTCGAAGCATACGACAAGGTTATTTCTCGGGGCACTTCCCTCATAACTTGGAGATCATAGGCATCCTTCGCCACTAAACATTGGGGCATCGGGTATCAAATCCATAAGGTTAACAACTCAAAGGGTTAAAAGGTGTGGAGAACCTCAAAAGGTTAAAGGCATGGAGTATTTCACAAAATCAAACTGGGGCAAGGCGCACAATAAAAAGAAAATGCATTCTCGCACCTTACAACATTGAACAGATCTTTTTCTCCTAACTACGATCTCCAAAGTTCAAACAAAACAGGTATTGGGAAATCCTGCTAGCATCACACCCCATCTTATCAAAAAACCTGCAACTCCAGCGAACTATATAAGCTTTGGTTATTAATAACCTACCATTGGAGCATCATACAAATACATACAAGTCATGCATTACATACATTGGTTGATACATTACACCGTAACTTTTTATGTGGTCTTCTTTAAGATAAATCTCACGGTCCTTTCTAGGAGTCTCCTCAAGCAGTCTTATTCAAGACGAATTGTCATCCTTTTCAGGAACCTCTTTAGGTAGTCTTTTTCAAGACATTATTTTCTAAAAACCTTTCTAGGTAGTCTTCTCTAAGACAATCATCGTCATTTTCTAAGTACCTTTCTAGGTAGTCCTCTTTAAGACATTCTACGAAACCTCTTTAGGTAGCCTTTTTAGACATCTTTCAGCCTCTTCAGGAAGTCGTCTTTAAAGACAATCATTGTCATTTCCAAGAACCTCTTTAGGTAATCTTTTTCAGGACATTCTTTTCTAAAAAAAAAAAGAACCTTTTTAGGTAGTCCTCTTCAGGACATTCTTTTTCTAAGTACCTTTTCAGGTAGTCTTCTTTAAGACATCCCTCTTTCTAAAGTTCCTTTTCAGGAAGTCTTTTTCAAGACATTCCCTTTTTGTAAGCACCTTTTCAGGTAGTCTTCTTCGAGACATTCTTGTCCTAAGTACCTTTTTAGGTAGTCTCTTTCAAAAAAAAAACAATTCGTCATCCCTCTCAAGAACCTCTTCGGGTAGTCTTCTTTAAGACAGATTTCAACCTTTTCAGGTAGTCGTCTTTAAAGACATTCTTCATTCCTTGCTAAGAACTTTTTCAAGTGATCTTTCTTAAGAAAAATTTCTATCTACTCTAAGAGCCTTTACAGGTGGTCTTCTCTAAGACAAATTGCTACCATTTCGAAAAATCATTTCAGATAGTCTTCTTTAAGACAAACATTCACATCCATTCAAAAGACCTTCTCAGGTAACCTTACAGAAGACATTACTTCGCTCCACTCATTACGTCGACCAAACATACGCATATGCATAAGCATACATAAACATTACAAAGCCAACATAAGCATAGTCATGGTGTAGGTGCAAGCATGGATTAAACAAGTTCAATAGGTTTAAGGAGATAAAATCTCGGGGTTGCATCGGCA
Organism: Vicia villosa; assembly: GCF_029867415.1. NCBI lineage: Eukaryota > Viridiplantae > Streptophyta > Magnoliopsida > Fabales > Fabaceae > Vicia > Vicia villosa. The sequence continues at coordinate 130,233 of NW_026705774.1, read as the reverse complement.
TTAGCATACATACATACACATTAGCATTAGCATATACAAAAAGCCCAATTTCTATTGGCAATCCAAATCATTACAAAGTCCAGTTCTCATACTGGAAAACCATCAAATCCAATTCTCGTTTGGTAGTCAGTTCCCGTCTGACTATTACATCAAAATTCAAATCACGCTACAAAAGCCTAATCTCCAACCCTCGTGTTGTGATAGGTGTATTGTTCGACCCACGTGTCGTGAGTTTCCAACCCTCGTGTTGTGAAAGGTGTATTTTCTCCGACCCTCGAGTCGTGAGTCTCCAAACAGGTGAATCTCTTTCATGCAGGTATGTTTGCTAGAACTATAGCAAATGATTACTTTTATGCAGGTACGCTTGTCAGAACCATGGCAGGTAATTCCTTTGGTGTAGGTAAAATTTGTCCGAACCAGGGCAAATAACCCTGTTGGTGCAGGTAAATTTTGCGATAACCCTCGCAAATAACCCTATTGGTACAGGTAAATTTTGCGATGACCCTCGCAAATAACCCTGTTGGTACAGGTAAATTTTGCGATAACCCTCGCAAATAACCCTGTTGGTGCAGGTAAATTTTGCGATAACCCTCGCAAATAACCCTATTGGTGCAGGTAAATTTTGCGATAACCCTCGCAAATAACCCTATTGGTGCAGGTAAATTTTGCGATAATCCTCGCAAATAACCCTGTTGGCACAGGTAAATTTTGCGATAACCCTCGCAAATAACCCTGTTGGTGCAGGTAAATTTTGCGATAACCCTCGCAAATAACCCTGTTGGTGCAGTCCTTTTCAGGAGCCTTTTCAGGCAGTCTTCTTTAAAGCGTATTCCATCCTTTCTAGGAGCTTTTTCAGGCACACAAGATGTTTAAACCGTCCTTCAATTGGGTTTATCACGTTAGTCCCTCGGCAGTGATATCTTCCAAAACATCATCAACAAACAATCAAAGGTGCTATCTTTCTTTTCAGAGCTACTAACATACTTCAACTGACATTCATACATCATTAAATAACATACCTCATTCATACATAATGCATATACATAAATTGCTCTCATTTATTTTGAGAAGCTCATTGCATCATACATCGCATGCATCATAACATTGCATAAAATCCAGGTTGCCTTTTTAGGCCGTGCTACAATTGAAACACAGTGATTCCTTTCAAAAGCATCTGCTTCGCATTCGAAAGAGAGGGGTATTTACCTTGGGTGGCATCTGTAAGCCCATCCCTCACGGAATTTATTCCCAACGCATGCAAATTTCAGGGCATTTCAGTGTCCAATCATCTTCTACTTTTAGATCACGATAGGCAGACGTGCTTATCTGATTCTTCAGGTTTAAGAAGATTGAACAGGGGCAGCTGTCATACCCCAAAATTTGCCCTCCGCATTTCATCCTCAATAATTCAAGGTTCAAGGGACTATTCAAAGCAGCATTCTCCTATAAATTGGAATAGAGGTGTGGATAACAGGTATTTTGGGACCCAAGCGCTTGGGCACAATTAACACAAGGGTTTTATCATTTTTGGGGGTATTTCAGGGTTTTTACTAACATTTTGATTATTATTTATTTTAACATGACTAACTATTTGTATTTAACATTGTTAATTGTTGTTAATATTAGGATTTTTTTAATTAGCTTTTATTAATATTATTATTATTTTTATTAGGTTTTTATTTTTAGGTTTTATTAATTTTATTAGTAGTATTATTATTATGATTATTCATTAACTTAGTTGGGCAATAGGCCCATTAGGTATAGAAATACCCTAAATTGACCAATATAAAAGAAAATATTTTCCTAACAAACGGGGGACAAAAAAAAAACAGCTGGGACTACCAATCCTATTTTCATAAAAAGGATACGGTGCAGAGCCGAACAAAAACGCAAAATTTTAAGAAAAAACTCCACTTCGAATTCCAGATTTCACGACAATTCAAAGGGTTTGAAGAATTCTAATATATTCCTGAGACCGTTCCGAAGCTAGAGACATCATCACCCTCAATTGCCGCGTCCAGAATTGCTCTTTATTGCTCTCGGGACAGCCATGGCGGTTCGCGTACAGCCGCAGCGGAGAAGAAGACGCAACAGCGCGTCTGTTTTGTTTTTTTGAATTGTGGCTCGTTTTTTCATATATTACGGCCTGGTGTCTTAGTTTTAACAACACATGAACGCAGCGCAGTTGGCTTTGTAACGAGACCTGTATCCAAGAGGTTGCGAGATCGATTCTCAGCAACCTCACTTATTTTTCTTCAATTTTCTAGCAAGAACAGGCAGGCGAATCGAACGCTTCTCAAGCATGAGTGCGCACCATACACTATCATGGTCAGCCATTGGATCTTCAGCAAGCAAGATCCAACGCATCAAAACTGAAGGAGCACACTCTGAACTCTCAGCTTGCCCACACTTAATGAAAGCCAGGTTCTTCTTAATTGTTTTATTCATTTAATTAATTAATAGTATAATTAAGTCAATATATGTTTATTTATATATGATTTAATTGTTAAATCAAATTAATAATGTAATTAAATTAAGGTTGGTAACTAAGGTTGAGTATTCTTCCCGATCATTCGATTAATTCGACTATTCGATTTAATTCAATTTAATCTTCTAATTAATATTATAAATCAATAAAAGATTATAAATCAAGAAAAGACCCTAGAAGATTGGGACCAAGACATTAGGGTTTGACCGATCCCATTAGCCCTTGGCCAAATATTAGGATTCAATTTATTATTCGTTCCGACTAAATCTATTGGTCGCAATGGTTAATAATCGATTAATTTAATTAATCAAATCCTATAAATTAAAATACAATTATTTTGCTAAATGGTTTTAACCATCTTATTGGTTATGATGATTAGCATATTTCTCCTTATCAATTCGTTATTATTTGTAATCGAATCTATCGGTTATGAGGGGTAACGATAAATTAATAAATTAATAATTAAAATACATTAATTTGCTAAAAGTGATAATCGAATCAATCGATTAGAATTGCCAGCAATCCTTTGCTAATCTGTTAACTATGGTGATCGAATCTATTGATCATTGCGGTTAATGGTAACAAATTAAAATCAGGGTTGTATGCCCAAACACTCAAAACACTTCAAATCAAACTACGGATTTTCATCCTTACTCAAAACTGCGAATAGGCCACTCAAAAAGCCTTTAAATAATTTCAAACCACAAATTCAATTCTAAGGCGTACAATCCTGTGCCCGAACTACGTTGACTCTGATTCTCCATAAGGAGATACGTAGGCACTTGGTAACAAGGCGAGTCCCCCTCCTTAAAATCTCAATTTTCCCCCTGTTCGATTCTTTAGCTATAAAACCTTAACAGTTAGCCATAAACCTTTATCTTTAAATGTTAGCCTTTAGGAAAGGGTTGAGGGTGCCTAACACCTTCCCTCGACCTGAATATAGTATCTTACCCCGATCTCTCAACTACGTAAGGTTTCCTATTCGCCTTGGTAGAATAGGTGGCGACTCTCTAAGCTATAAATTTTTAGGCAGGTTGCTACAGGATCCATCTTGGAGATTAGGAATGTGGTGTGATTTAGCATGTACTGTCTTAGTCGGCGAGCCGCCCAAGCTAAGGCACAACAAGTTTTTTCGAGTAGTGAGTATCTTGTTGTCATACCCCAAATTTGTCCTACCCCTTTATTTCTAACTGGCTTAGAATTTGCATTCATGTACATACCTTCCATTAGGTCATCTAACACATCATGCATTCATTAATCAATAATAGGGCACTAGGACCAATGATTTTGGAAGCTTAGGGTGTTATAATGAGATTGAGGCGTGCCTGACAAATAAAATATGGTTCTTTTGGTTCTTCAAGAAGTGAGGAGTTGGATAGGGTTTATCCCCCTATGGTTTACCAACAAGGGTTTTCATCTGTTGTGTTTGAGCTTGGCGTGGATTTCAACTGAAGATCATGGGATTAAGGTTGATCGCACAACTACATTGGCCATCTCCCTTTCTACTTCTCAATCTCGGTTTTCGTATAAGAGTTTCCTTAAGAACTTGTGTATGATAAGATTGTTTCAAGCACAAGGCATCCTTCTTTCTAATACGTGCGGCTCAACACACAAGTATGATTTGGGTTGGTTATTTGAACTGAGATGGGTCCGTTGGAGTTGCAAGTTGGCCGGAGTTTTATTCATTAAGATTTGAGGAGGTTTATGTTCAAAGATAACTGAAGCGAGTGGAAAATTCTTAAGTAGTCGCGTGGGATTGTTTGGGATGCAAATTACAAGATTAAGGTTCGTCACAATGTTCTTGCAAGCATTCACCATTAATTCAAGTTCCATTCATTTCACGAGTCATTGGTTGGCAAAGGAGATTGAAGTTCATTTAGGATTCAAAGACCTATATCATATGCACTCATTTCAAATTCCTTTACTAAATTCAAGTAGCTTCATATTATTCCATTCATCACTTCCATACAAATTTCATTATCAAAAACCGTACATTACAGTCATACTTCATGCACAAGAAAAAACCAATTGTTCATTACAAATTTACACCAGAAATAGTCCAAATCCCTTCATGTTTACATTCAATTCTCCATGATTGTTCTTGTTATTCCATGGTGCTTTGAACTCCCATCATGATCATGTTACAAACCAGAAAAATTCATTACATTTCAAGTCAAAGTTACAATCCATTACAATGAGTCAAAGGGTACAAAAAAAAATTCAGCATATTGAAAATTACACAAGTCCCCTAAGCCTATTTCTAAAAAAACCTCCATAAGCCACTTCCATCTTCTCCATGTTATTTTCAAAGGTATGCCAAGCTGCTCAGTTCACTTCACACCCTGCATAAACCAGTAGACAAATTGGTTAAACTTCAAGCATAAACCAAAACCAAAATCCACACAGTTCAAATAACCCTCTGCATCAAATAGAAATTCAAACCATTTCAAAATCATATTCAATTAACCATAGCTTTTTTTTCCATACTAACAGTTCAAGGCCATATCAATAGCAATGCAAAACCAAATAACATTTACTAACAATTTTAATCAAGAACTTTAGTTCCTACTAATTCCTAACAGAATCCTACAACTAACCGATAACTGACTCAGTTTCAAACTAACATCTCTAACTACCTCTAACCATTTATAACAGAAAAAGAAGAAAAAAAAGGGGGATTCGGTGATAATAGAAAAGAGAAAAAAACTTCTACTAACAGTGGCATAACCAATTGATTCCTAACAGCATAACTGATTCAGTTACTAAGCCAACAGAAGATAATAGAATGGAGACACAGAATTGCAGGGGAATCAGAACGGAAAAAGAAGAAAAGAACTCACATCGAGACTAAAACAGAAGAAAACTTCATAACTGAGAATTGAATCCTCTCTCTGGATGAAAATTGATTCACGCTCCCTTCATTCATCATCACTCTCATCTTCATCCGCATTTCTTCCCCAATCCTCATCATCCCCAATCTTTCTCTCCCAAAATTCAACGATCATCTTCACCATCTTCAATCTTCCGCTCTGAATTCAGAATCCTCTTTCTCCTTGGATTCTCCATCGCATCTCAACACATCAATCATCACCGCCTCGCCACCACAACAACGCTCAACTTCCGTCATCATGACAACCGCAACAAACTTCACCATGAACTATAGCGAAAATGCAGAAATTAAAAAGAGTAGAAGTTGAATCGGAGAAACAAGAACGCAAAAGACTGAGCGGAGATTTATACCTGAAGATTTCGGAACCTCCTCTGTATTTTTCGTCTGTTATAATCATAATCGAAGAGATAACCGAAATCAGATATCAAGGGAAACGAAAGAGATTGGGGCAAAGAGAGCTTAAGTCGAAGAGAGGATCGAAAGAGAGGGAGAGTTCTCCTTCTGATTTGCGGTGGAGGAGAAGAAGAAGAACGATCGGAGACGGAGAGGTCACCGGCGCCGTTTGCATATACACGGGAGAGTTCGGGTAGGAGCTGAAGCGTCACAAGGTAAAAAAACCTAATCCCTCTTTTGATTGTTATTTTGATTTTTGCTCAAGTCCTAGTGATTAATTAGGATTAATTGTAGGTCTTAATGTGATTAATGGTGATTAAATTGGGTTTACAGAATAAATTTGACTAATGATAATTGATTCAAAAGTCTGTGAAATGTCTGAGTCATGGATCGACAACTCTGGGCTATGTTCATACGAAATTACTGCACCTCCCCTTGAGTCCATGTTACGTCTTTTTTGTGCAAAAATCTGAGGTGTGAAAATTCCACCATGAACAAAAAAAGCTATTGGGCTTTGTCCCTGGATCCTGCGCCCTTACTCCTATTGCACCATGTTGCACTAATGCACCCCCCTGGCTGATAGATTTTGAGACTTGTTTAGAAATTGTTTCTCCCATAACTTTTGACTCATTGACCAGTTTTCCTTCAAATAAAAAATCAATAAAAATAGATTTTAAGTAGGATTTTGTGTGTAGATAATTTTAGTATTTTTTCATATTTTTAGATATTATTTTTCTATTTCTAATAAATCTTTTTCTTAGATGTGTTCATATTTCTTCATGTTTTACTAGGTTTTACAAACTAATATGATTGAGTGGCTTAGGAGTCGAATCTGATTCCCGTTTTTTGTATGATTTTAGTAGACTAATCCATGATATTGTATATAAAAAATGAGTTCCTAATTCCTTGTTTTGATTGGCATTTGGTTAGTTTCCTTTAACTCGATTAACATGCGCTTCTAATAGATGTTTGTGACGTTTGTGCTCTCAAATTAAAATGCATTCATGCAATAATGTTGGTTCCTTTTTGTACATATAATTAGGCATGTTTAGAGGTCCTAAAACCTGGAATCGAAAATTTTAAATCATGTTTTCCCATTTTACTCGATTTTTCTTTCTCACATGTAAATAACTTGTTTTTGGTTGACGATTGCACCGTAACTTGTACAAATGACCCGTAATTTTGTGTGGAACTTCTTGGCATGACTTTGTGGTTGTTTAGGCATCTAGTATAGGCTATTTGCTACTGACTTGTACCATTTGATTGCATGTTTCTAACTTCATTCACAATTTGAAACTGTTTAGCTAGTATTAACCTAGTGTTGTCTAGTTTTGGTTAGAGTTTTGTATTGCTTCATGCTAATTGACTAATATAGATTAACATAGGATATTAGAACTAAATGATCGAGTTTGCTACTGACTTCAAGCCTAGTTCATGTGTTCACTTGTTTTTGTTTTGATTAATTGATGTTTGTCCGCTAATTGGTAAGTAACGACACATGCGATACTTTGGTAACTTCTTGTGGATATTTTTGTATGATACCGTGATGCTTTTGTATTTGATTTGGGACACTCAATCCCTTGTTTTGCTACTGACTTGGGGCTTCTCTCTTGTTTCCATGCTTAGCCTCTCATTTCTTGCTTTGATGTTGCTTACTCCTTACTATTGCTTGCCATGTTCCCTTAGACTCTTCCTTCTTTGTTAAGAGGAATTGAGATAGGATAGTTATCCTCGAACTTAGGGCCATTTGTAGATTAGAATAACATAGATTAGAATGTTAGATCTAGTTCCCTTTTGCATTCTTTTTCTTTTTCAACTCTTTAAAACATTAATAAAAGGAAGATGCGAATCACATTAAGCAAGTGATAGAGAAATGAGTGGGATTCATTCCCTAATCTATTTCTCAATCACTTAGTGACATAGAAGCGAGTGGGATTCATTCCCTAATCTGTTTCTCGGTCACTACTTAATGGGAGAGAAACGAGTGGGATTCATTCCCTAATCTGTTTCTCAAACATTAATTAATGGGAGGGAAACGAGTGAGATTCATTCTCTAATCTGTTTCTCAAACATTACATAATGGGATGGAAGTGAGTAGGATTCATTCCTTAATCTGCTTCTCGATTATTATACACTTTATGTGATTCGGATCTCAAAGTAAACTCCCTTTAAAAAACACACAAACAAAAACACATAAAACACCTAACAATGGTTCAAACTAAAGCAAAGTAGAGAAAGTGGTGAGTGGCCCGGTATTGGGAACTGTTCACCACTCATCTATCCTAAAAGACACAAATCAATCATTTCTTTTTCTTTTGCCTCGTTGGCACCTAAGGGCAATGTTATTTCCGCTTGTACGCATCGTAGGTCGATCCCTTATGCAAGAGCGCGAACGTTAACTCCGCCCAACTAAAAAACACAAAAAACAAACAGAAAATTGTGAGCCGAGCTACGGTAACTCTGATTCCTGAAAAGGATACGTAGGCAGGGGGGTAGGGCCCGTGCGAGTACAATTCTTTCTTTTCCCTACATTTTGCATTCATTCGCATATATAGACATAGACATAGTACACACCCTTTAGATAGAAACAAACACAGGTGGATACCATCGAGTACGATGGGCGCGAGGGGTGCTAATACCTTCCCCTTGCGTAACCGACTCCCGTACCTTGATTCTCTGGTCGCAAGACCTTGTTCCTTCCTTTGTTAGGTTTTCTGATATTCCTTTCCCTTATGGGATAAATATATTGGTGGCAACTCTGTTCTTTTTTCGCGAGCGTGCGACACTTGTTTCACAATCGGTAAATTTTTTGCTAAGATAGTAGATTGCGTGCTTCTTTCGGCCGGATTCGTCATGTTGTCCTAGTACACACCCCATTGAGTCTTCTAACACAGTTAGGTACATTATCAGAGGTCTTCCTTCCACAGGTGGCAACAAGATTGGGGGTTTTTGGAGATATTCTTTGATTTTGTCAAAGGCTAACTGGCATTTGTCATTCCACCTTTCCACTTGATCTTTCTTCAACAGTTTGAAGATCGGCACACAAGTAGTAGTCATGTGGGCAATAAATCGGGCGATGTAATTCAGACGTCCCAAGAATCCTCTGACTTGTTTCTCGGTACGAGGTATAGGCATTTCTTGAATGGCTTTGACCTTGGCGGGATCAACCTCAATACCTTTGCTGCTGAAGATGAAACCTAAGAGTTTGCCGGATCTTACTCCAAAGGTACACTTATTTGGGTTCAGTCGCAACTTGTATTTCTTGAGTCTGTCAAACAACTTGTGTAAATGACCCAGATGTTCTTCCTCGGTGTTGGATTTTGCAATCATGTCATCGACATACACCTCTATCTCCTGATGAATCATATCATGAAACAGCGCTACCATTGCACGTTGATAGGTTGCTCCTGCGTTCTTTAAACCAAAGGGCATTACTTTGTAACAAAAGGTTCCCCAGGGTGATGTGAAGGTTGTTTTTTCCATGTCTTCGGGTGCCATCTTGATTTGATTGTACCCTGAGAATCCGTCCATAAAGGAGAATACCTTGCATTGTGCGGTATTGTCAACTAGTACATCGATGTGTGGTAAAGGGAAATCATCTTTGGGGCTTGCCCGGTTCAGATCTCTGTAGTCTACGCACATTCTGACTTTCCCGTCTTTTTAAGGTACAGGCACGATGTTAGCTATCCAAGGAGGATAACTTACAACTTTTAGGAATCCGGCATTGAACTGTTTTTCAACCTCGTCTTTGATCTTTTTTGACATATCAGGCCTACTCCTTCGTAGTTTCTGTTTGACTGAAGTGCTACCTTCTTTGATTGGCAGGCGATGAACTACAATGTCCGTGTCAAGGCCTGGCATATCTTCAAAGGACCAGGCGAATATCTCGACGTAGTCTTGCAGCATTTGAATCAGTCTTTGCTTGACGTTGTGTTTTAAATCAGCCCCTATTTTGACTTCTTTCTTTACCTCGTTGCTGCCCAAGTTGATGACCTCAATTGGCTCCTCGTGAGGCTGTATGACCTTGTCTTCTTGTTCTAGCAGCCTTGCAAGTTCTCTTGGTACTTCACAATCTTCCTCACTTTCGTCCTCAGTTTGGTAGATCGGATTTTCAAAGTCATGACGGGCAATAGCAGAATCGTTATTGACTGGATCCAAAGTGTATGTGAATCTGCATTTTATTTATGTGAGTGTGTGTGAAAAAAAAACATAGCTATTTGAAAGCAAAGAAAGAAAGAAAAAGGATCACAAAATTTAAATATGCAAGCGTCCCATGATATTATTGAATGCACATGATCATGATATGATAAGCCCTTATAAAAGAACCAGTGCGCTTCGGGCAAGGCACACAGCTTTCAAGCTCATGGTTCGATTGTTCAGGAACCATTTTTATCTTTGCACAATATACACAAAGAAAACAGGAAATGGCATTTACTCCTGGTCAAAGGAGATCACATCCTCAGCTTTCCAGTTGTTCAATCCATTGCTGTGAGCAGGGAGTATCCAGCTGTTCCATTTGCAGTTGTCTTCTTCATCTTCTACAACATTGATTTCATTGGTGGGAAAATGAGCCGGTGATCTTTCGGGATAAGCGATATACTCTGCTGGATACGAGAGTCCAGGCTGAGATATCTCTGTTGGCTGAGCAAGATGCTCGATAAGGCCGTCCCATGCAGTCGGGATGATGTTTTGAATAGAGACTTGTGCATCCTGGTGAGGAGTGTATTCTGACAGAAAGCAACCCTCGTTATTTGGTATTTCCCTGGCTTCTTCAAGAGTGAAATTGTCATCGTAATGTTCATCCCATCCAGTTAGGGCAATGTCCTTCATAGCAATTTGTGAGCTCGGAGGAGCGGAATATTTCACCATATAGTCATATTTGCCACTGGGTTCTCCTAGCGTATCCCATACTTCTTTGGGTGGATTTTGATATTGCTCAGCGACGGGACTTGTGAAATTTTTGTCATTTCCAAATTGATCGCCCCATCCAGTCGGGGTAATGTCTTCCATAGCAATATAAGAATTATGAGGTGCGGTATACTGATAATTATACCCGCCACTTGGTTCTCCCACAGCATCCCACATTCCCATGGAAATGGGTGGAATTTCATCTGGATATGGCTGAATGATATGGTTCAAGAACACTCCTTCATCTTCAATGGCGTTTACTTCTTGGCTGACGAAGTGTGACATTAATCCTCCAGAACGAGGACTTTGATCATTCTTTTGATTTCCACTATCATAGCCCAGACCTAGCTTGTCGGACTTGTAGGGTATATCGGGAAGCTGTCCCCATACTGTGCAATCACCTTGTTCAATCACAACTTTGGCATCTTTGAGAGAAGCCATAGTAGTAGTTGAAGTAGCAGGAATATGCTTGGTGGTAGAGACATCTGGAGAGACCACCTCAAAAGATTGGCAGGGAGTTTCGATGAATTCGTCCTCCAACTCAACATATTTGGAATTGCTTAGGTGACTAACCACATATTCCTCTTCGCCATAGACTGTGACAATCTTTCCTTTTACTGGATATTTTAACTTCTGATGCAGGGTAGAAGTTACAGCGTTTTCCCCATGTATCCAAGGGCGTCCAAGTAAACAGGAATAGGCTGGGTGAATTTCCATTACGTAAAAGATAGAATCAAAGATCTGAGAACCCACTCTGATTGGGAGATTCACTTTTCCGTATACCGTTCTTGTTGACCCGTCAAAGGCTCTTACCACAACATCACTTGGTTGTAACACAATTCCTTCGAAGTCAAGCTTTTCTAGTACTGTTTTCGGTAACACGTTCAAAGAAGAACCGTTATCTACAGAACATGAGATAGAGTGGTGCCATTACATTCAATGGAGATATGTAGGGCTTTGTTGTGATTTTTTCCAGCAGGGGTTAGATCCACATCAGAGAAACCGAGGCCATTATTCACGGTTAAATTGGCAACACAATTCTCAAATTGGTCGACTGAGATCTCTTGAGGCACATGCGCAGCTTTCAGGAACTTCATCAGAGCTTTGGCATGAGCTTCTGAATATTTTAGCAGAGATAGCATTGAGATTTTTGAAGCGGTGTGCCCTAGTTGCTCAACAATATTGTAATCACTCTTGCAGATGATTTTCAATATTTCCTCCATTTCTTGCTTTGATGGATCCTCAGCAGTGATCTCCACCGGGGTTTGAACTTGTTTAACTTGTGGCTCTTTGCCTCGAGCGCTGTCATCTTGATTAGGAACTGGGACTCGGACTGGACCAGCAGCAACATTTGGAGACATTTCTGGTGAAAAGATTCTTCCACTTCTCGTGATCTTGCTGGTACCCACAATATTATCCACAGTTGGAGTAGTTAACTTTGCGGCCTCTTCAGTCGAGGTACCCTGCTTAACTCCATGAACATAAACATTAGTGTCGTAACCCCATGGGACAGCTTTGTCTGAGAAGTATGGAAATGGAGTTGGGCTAGCAATGACTACTGATGCCACTTTGAGTGTAGCAGAAATTTTGAACGGAGCCTTGGCAGAGATTTTGAATGGTAAACTGGAGATCACTGAGACATCCTCTATTCTTATCCCGTTTGCAAAGACTTCGCATAACACGTCCATAGAAGGGAGCCTCTCAAACATAATGATACGGCGATCCATCCACTTTTTAATTCCCATTCTCAGATTTTCACAACCATTGGGCAGGTATGAGCAATAAAAGCAATCGGGGTCACATCATGGAAAGTAACCAGCTTGGATTAGCTTTCCTTTGACTTCGCAGAGTGGAGTTGATAATTCGTTCACATCATAGATGTAAACAGTGTCCAGGATAGCGTTAACAGTTTTGTCATGCTTTGGCATAGGTGCAGTGATGACATTTGGAGTTTCTGGAGGATCGAACTCAATTTCCCCAGCATCTATCATATCTTGTATTTTATTTTTCAGGGCCCAGCAGTGATCTGCGTCATGTCCTGGACAGTTTGAGTGATAGGCACATGTTGCACCAGGGCAATAACTCGGAGAGGAAGTGTTGACATTCTTTGGAGGACCTTTTAATGTGATCAGATCTGCTTTTAGAAAATGCTGCAATGCCTCAGAGATTGGCATGTTGATTCTGGTGAAATTTCTTCTTGGGGCATCTGGTCGATGCGTATATTTTGGCTGTTGATCTTTTTGAGGCGCAGATGCGGAGATCAGAACTGCCCCTACAGATTGATGCTGCTCATTTTTGCGACCTTTCTGAATTTGCATTGTATTGACCTCATTTCTCCCGCTGATGGGCCTTTTGTAGTACCAGAGGAGGAGCCTATTTGAATTTTTCCATTTTGAATGCCACTTTCGACACGTTCTCCGGTCAATATCAGGTCAGTGAAACCTGATGATGAGCTTCCCAGCAAATGACTATAGAAAGGGCCAGTTAAAGTGCCCATGAACATGTCGACTAGCTCGCGATCAGATAAGGGTGGTTGAACCCTTCCAGCCATATCTCTCCACTTTTGTGCATATCCTTTGAAACTTTCTTTTGGTGCCATGGACATGCCCCTTAGTTGAGTACGGGTTGGTGCAAGATCAGCATTGTATTGGTATTGTTTGTAAAAAGCAGCAGCTAATTCTTCCCAAGTATGAACCTTGGTATTTTCCAGCTGGTAGTACCACTCGAGTTGTGTACCCGACAGACTTTCTTGGAAGAAGTGAATCCATAATTTGTTATCTGTTGTATGAGGTTGTATCTTCCTCACATAGGATCTCAGATGTAGTTTTAGGCAAGAAACTCCATCATATTTTGCAAAGACAGGAACTTTGAATTTTGGAGGGATAACAACATCCGAGATGAGTCCCAGATCATTGAAATCTAATCCAGGTATTTTTTGTATCTCCATAGCTTTCATACGTTCTTCCAGCTGTTGGTACTTGTCATCATCCGGTTCATCCCCAGAATGATCATCCTCTTCATTGGAAGAGAGAGAGGGTTTAGAAGAACCCTGGTTGCTGTGATTGTCTCCTTGTTCATCATCACCGACTGTTTCAGGGATCGGTGGCTTTTTGAACTTTTTGATTGGGATTTTGATCTTCTTTTTCAGGTGACTCAAGCCTACAGATCCTTTGGGCTTCTTTTTCTTCTTGATCATCAGGGCTTTTAGTTCTTGTTGCCCCTTTTCCAGTTCCAGAATTGCCACTTGAACTTGGGCATTCTGTGCTTCGAGATTCTTGATGCTTGTCTCAGATTCCATCTCTTCTGACTGAAATAAACAGCGAGAAGATGAGAAATCCGTCATGTGAACCTGTTATGCAATGCGTATGAATGGATGAAATGTATATGAATGTATATGAATGCAATGTATATGCAATGTATATGAATGAAATGTATATGCAATGTATATGAATGAAATGTATATGCAATGTATATGAATGAAATGTGTGTGCAATGTTTTCAAGGATCTTAGAGTTTAGATTTGTTAAAACAAAGAAGAAACAAACATTAGTTAAACAATTTATTTCTTTTTTTTGCTTTTTTTTTTGCCTCATTTGGGCTTACAAAACAGAAATAAAGGAAATGAATGATCCCTCAGGTCTCCCATGGATGCTTTCTCTTCGCCCCCAGGAACGTGTTGATCTGCTGTTCTTCTTGAAGCTGTCCGGTGAGCTCCAATATCCTTCTCTCATAGTCTTGACAGTGTGCTTTGAAGGTGTCTCTTTCCTCTTTTAGTTGAACCCAAGATTTTTGCAACTCTTCTAGGTCAGTTGGCATATCCGGGTGTAGAATAACTTGGGGTTCGTCTCCTTCGACCTCTGGCTCAATAGTCACAGGTAGAATAGCGGGATATGGCATAATAAGTTTCTGAGCATGAGTACGAACCCATCCGAGGTAAGGTTCCATAGGGATAGAATTCCATTGCCCCAAAGTTTTGCTTTCTATTCTATAGACACTGCCCCATGCATGTATGAACCTTCGTCGGTGTCTATGGGAGTCATTCTCGTAATCAAACACAATGCCACAGATAATCATGTCATGAGGACCGTTGCTCCTTGCATATCCGAATTGGCGTAGAGCTAAAGAGGGATTGTAAGTGATGCCCCCTTTGATGCCAAGGAGTGGCACATCAGGGTACTCTCCACAATGATCAATGATAGTAATGTCTCTTTGAAAGAAGTTGTTCCACCGGATATCTGAATGAGACAAAGACATAATCCTGCGAGACCATTGAATTCTTTGTTCATTTCTCAACACTGATCGGGGAAGATGAAATGTAAACCACCTAGCCAGTAGTGGTATACATCACATAAGAGTTCCTCATTTCTTCATGGTACGAGTGTGTAGAGAATGTAGAATGTCTCCCAGCAATGTTGGTACCAGGTTACGGGTTAGGAAAAGGTTGATGATGTGTACACTTATGAACTGGTCGAGATTAGGGAATAAAACCAACCCATAGATCAAAAGGGCCATAACCTCCTCAAAAGCTGGATAACTTTTGTTTTCTAGCAGTAATCGAGCCTTTTCCATTAAGAACTTAGCAAGCAAACCCTTAACTCCACTCTTTGTTTCCCAATTGGACTCGATTTCTGATTTTCGCAAATGTAAAGCAACATCAATGACTTCAGGTTTTGGAATCCTTTCTAAACCAGTGAAAGGTAATTGATCTCGAACAGGTAATCCAATTAGTTCAGAGAATTCTTCCAAAGTGGGTACCAACTGGTAATCAGGAAAGGTAAAGCAATGATGTTCAGGGTCAAAGAACTGGAACAGGACCCGTATCATGTCTTCTTCAAATTTTGAGGTAACCAAATGGAGTAGGTGACCATAACTTTCGATGAATTGAACATTCCTGGGGAATTCTGATACTAAGTCTTTTAGTTCAGATGGTACCGTTGAGATGTTGATTCTGATGTAATCTCTGGTGGCGGGAGCCATTACCTGTAAATAAACAAAGGTAAACTCTTTGATCCTTGAAGTGCTTAGTGAGAAAATGATATGCTTATGATGCTTATGATGTCAAACATGTGGCACACAAAAACAAATCAAACAATAGCCTTAGGCTTAAAGGCCTGCATGGAGCTGATAGGTGATACTCTCCCCACTGAAGTTGAGTTGGTTAAAACCTGTCCTAGAATAGTATTCGGGTTCTATGATCCTTGGAGGTAACATCTCAATACGGCGCTCGAGCGGCCGATCAAAATATTCCTCGAGGATAACTAACTTCGATCAATTTCAAAGCTAGCCACTTAATAGGCCATAAGTCAAGTTCAACTAAAAGGTTCTAAGACAAATTAGTGTTTAATGACATTTCGGAAGCCTAATATACTCCTTGATCGTTTTCAAGGGACATCAGTATAAACCAAAGTATCGCACTAATGATGACTACCAGATCAACCGTATCGGTACATGCCGTACAGTTTCCTTGGTCTATTGTCATATACTTAACGTATCTCGAGATTCGGGTTAGAATCTTCCACACAAGCAAAATACCCAAACAAACATTTGAAAAATAGAGCAATCAAGTCAAACAATTGAAAACATCAAAGTGATCTATTCTCTTAAGGTAACCCCTTTTGAAAACATTTTGTTTTTTGAAAGTAATTCCCCAGCAGAGTCGCCAGTTCTGTGGACCTCCGTTTTCGGCCATACCTCTCGCGGAGAGATACGTGAACTGACTCTTTTTATTGTTTCTGCTTTCGCATTTTTGAAAATTCAGAGAGTCGCCACCGACCTTTTATTTTATCCAATTAAGGAAAGGTTTATAAAAGAAACAGAAAAAAGACCTTTAAGAAATTCTGGGTAAGGGGGTAGGTTATACAAAGGGAAGGTGTTAGCATCCTTTGTATCCATGGTTATCCATGGGCTCTTTAGTTTGCTTAGCTCACTTGTTTTCGATCACTTTTCAATTGCTTTAAAATGCTCATATGTGGTTTCAAATACCTTTGTAAATTGAATTTGTAATGATCCTTGTACGGATGTATGCAAAGTGTTTTATATCTTTCGAAAGATGTTTTTTTGAAAAAAGAACGTTAACTTCGTAATGATCCTTGTTTGGATATATACAAAGTATTGTATTTTTGGAAAGTTTTATTTTGAAAAACAACAGCGTATGAGAATTTTGTTTGTTTTGATTTGAGCAAGCAAATTAGGAGGTCTACCCTGAGTTGTAAGGTCTTTATCCTATTTCCTTTAAAAATCTATCCTTTCACCGGATACAAACAAAAGGTTCGATTTTGTACTCGAAACAGTAGAATTTGACTTTGATTTTGAAAGTATGAGAAGGGATTACCTTAGGAGGTGCAAGTGTGATTGTGTTTGAATTCAGATATTTTATCTTTTGGAGTTAGTGATCTAACGGTTCAATTTTATCTTTGACATACACGCAGTTTATATGTGCTGGAATTTAAAATGCGGAAATGTAAAATGCGGAAAGTAAATCTACGCTATTACATCGATTGTGCAGGAAATGTAAACTACGCCTATTTACATGAGTTTTGACAACCTATACATTTATCTAGGAATTTAAATTGCAAGAAAATAAAGACATATTTTTTTGGATTTTTTATGATTTATTTTAATTATGGTTAATGCATGATTAATTAAATTAAAATGAGGAAAAAATATGAAAATAAATTTCAAACCTAAAAATTAAGTTCAAAATATGTTCAAAATGCTTGTTAATTAATTTTAAAACAAAACTAATTTTTTTGGAATTTTTGAAATTGATTTGAAATTCATTAAGTTAATTAATACATAATTATATAAATAATTACACAAATAATTAAAACTTGAAGAGAAAATTATTCAAAATATGTACAAAATTAGTTTATAATATATAAACAATATTTAATATAAAGAACAATTTTTTTTATGATTTTTTGATTGGTTGAAGTAATTAAAAAGCAAATATATAAATATATACTAATTAATTATGCAAAATATTTAAATTATGAAGAAAAATAAAATATTTTTATATCAGAAAATAATATATTATTTTAGAAACTTAAAAATATTTTTTGTGTATTTTTTGGATTTTTAAAACTATTTTTAATTAATTTAACAAAGAAATTAAAATAAAAATAGAAAATAAAAGGATAGTAATCAGATGTGGTTGATTGGAGAGTCCATGGTATGGACTGGCGTGTCAGGGACGTAGGATGAGCTGGCAAGTGGATCAGAAGGTGATTAAAGTGAGGCGTATGGCAAAAGCATAGACTGCAAAGCACAGAATCAGAGGTTATTTAAAAAAACACGCGCGCGTTCTATCCAATGAGGTGGAGACACCTCATCGTCTTCAACCTCCAGCCAGCACCTTTAATAACGTTTTTGTAATAAAAGCGCTGTAATAGATACCTCCTAAACCTGCAAAATAGCGAATAGGGTCAAACATGAATATAAATTTGGCGCGACATGCCCATTTGATTCGTCTAGTCCATACGAACTTAGTGGTACCACTTAGAACCTGTAATTTTGCCTATTTCAGAAAGCCCTAATTTTGAGATTATGAACCCTAAAATGGTAACTTCGTGATTACTCAACCAAACCTTAATTAAATTTCCAGAAACGATCAGGACATCAAACTAAACTCAAATATATGTCTACATCTTGTCAAACATGCATGGATTATGAGATACAAGTTGATTTTAGTTCTAACCAATCGTGACCTGTAGTACTTGGTTCAGTGAGTTTCAAGACTTGGAAATGATTGGAATATGTTCAGTGATGCTTGAGGAAGATGTTTGAATGCTTAGTTTGTATTGAAAATGACTTAAACTTAAAATTCGAATTTCAAGTTTCTTTGAAAAATTTAAGTGATTACAAGTGTGTTACAAGCAGAAGTTTGGCTCTAATTTCGTGCTCTTTTATTTGTGAAGTGTTATAGCCTTTATATAGGCTATGTTGTGCTTAGAATTGAAGCCAAGAAGCCTTTAGTTGCCTTTGTTGAATTCTTGATTTTTTTATATTAAAACCTTTGAATTGTTGACCAAGTCTTGCTTCTCTTCAATGCTCTTGCCTTGTACCTCAATCTTCTGCAGAAAATTGAAGATTCTTGGATGACTCATGCTTAGTAACTAAGCTATCCATTATCCTTCCATTTTCTTTTTTCATTTAATCTTAAAATAAGATAAAATTAAGCCAAAAATGGATAAAAATGGTGTGGGCTTTGTCTTGGTCGTGGGAGGCCCATAATATCATGTCAAACATGTTTGAACCATGAAAACTTGGCCCCATTTGGAAAATATACATTTTTGAGCAATGTTGGTTTTATGCATTTTCCCAAAATTTAGCCAACTTCAACAAGGTGTAAATCCCTCAATTTTTGTCATATTAAGGAGATCTTGCACTTTTTAGAAACCCCAAAGAGTCCTCTTACAAATGTCTTTGGTCTCATGTCAAAATTATTTTTGATGCTCCTTGTGTGTCCTTCTGAAAAAAGTGTCTTTTTGTTGACTTTGAAAATGACCTGTAATGTCTTTGTTCATATTTTTCAAATGGTGAATGTAATGACCATGGGATCAATTTCATTTGAAAGATAATTTAATTTCCTTCAAAATGAGCTTTGGTTTGAATTTTTTGGATGAAGGATGAGAGAGTTATGGCCAGGCAAAGTTCAGTTGACTTTTTAGGAGAAAACCCTAATTTTGAATCTTAGGGTTTTGTTGATTTTTGATATTTCCTTGATGAATTATGATCATCCAATGATCAAATGATGAATCCTTTGACAAAATATGTATGTTGACAAAAAATTTCATTTTTGACTGTCTGTTGACTTTTTTGGTCAAACGGGTCGTCTGTTGACCGTTTGAGCTGCTGACGGTGCGTCTGAGTGAATTGAAGTTTGAAAATTTGTATGATGGTACTTTGAGATATATGGAGGTCCATGAAATCCATTTGAGGTCTCAAAAACTTGTTTCTCCTGAAAAAATAATAAACCCTAATTAGGGACTGTTTGTGTAGGAGACAGTTAAGCGTACCTGATTTTTGTGCAGTGTTGAGTCTCTACTAATCATGTGATATTCAGAAGACTTCTAGGACAAAAATCTTGGAATTTTGAAATGCAAAAGTTTGATTTGATTGATGGTACAAGACACGGAGAATTGTACTGTCAGCAGTTTGACTGTCAACTGACTGTTCAGGTATTAATGTAGCAGTTAGAGTGAAAAATCAACAGTCAAAGTTAATTTTCTTTTTGTTGTTTTTGTTTTATGTGAAAGATGAAAGTTTATTTACATGACTCGTTAAAAAAACACAGACATAATAAATAACTAATATTTACTGTACGCGAGCAAAATTACCAATAATAACCCTAAAAATCATTTAATGCACACAAAAAATAAATATTTGACTGGCAGAAAACATACAAAATATTATCTGAATAATTAAGCAACAGTACGACAAATAGTACAACATTTAATATTGACAGTACAAATATTACATACTATAATGAACAGTACGACGAGTAAACGGTACATTTAAGAAATAAGAAATACGGCAAATTTTAAGAATGACGATTAATAACCCATGCTACAAATAATAACATGTAGATGATTGGGAGTGCAAGCATCCCAGGTCCACAGTGTTTCGGGCTATGTAGACAGAAAAAAGACATGATCACCGTAGAAATGGTGATGACCATAAGAAAACACGTTTCCCACCACTTCGCCATTTTGTCTGGGAAGAAGAAAGGATGGATATGAAGTAGAAATTTGAGAGATGAGTTAGAATTTGATGTGAGATTTTTATGGAAAAATGAGAGGTAATTATAGAATGGAAAGAAGGATAGAGACGTTGGGGAATGAAGTGATTCCGTACAAAAGGAAGATTTGAGTGGAAGTAAGATTTGAAAGAAAGTGTATGATAGTGTTGGGAAAAAGAGAGATGTATAGAATAAAGTTAGGATTTGATTTTTTGAAAAAGAGATTTGAAAAGATTTTGAAAATAATGGAATATAGTACAAAAATTAATGGGAAACAAAAGGTAATAATAATCTACTTGTTACTAGTACAGTCTGAGTTTCCTGATTCTGCGCCTGCAAAAGATTTAACTCTGTACCAATTGTGTCAGTACTATTTATCTGTAAATAAATAAATAGCATGCGTGAAGTAATAAACAGTATTTGGCGTTTGCGTAAGAATAAATTCAACTGCAAGCCAAAATACTGTATAAGAAAAATTCTAAAAACTAAGTATTTCACATGTCAGGATATTTATTGAAATAAAAATCCATGATTATATGAGACTCTTAATTTTTAGATTGGAGTTTTCTTGAAAAAAGACGCGGGCAAATTTTGGGGTATAACAGCATGACAGCCTTATGCCACGGACAACTATATCAACAAAGAATGAAGAAAGCTTTTGACAAAATGGTTCAACCTCGCACAATCAAAGAAGGCGAACTTGTACTAAAAAAGATTCAATCTTTTCTCACAGATTCTAGGGGCAAATGGACTCCCAATTATGACGGCCCATACGTGGTCAAGAGAGCTTTCTCGGGAGGAGCCTTAATACTCACGACTATGGATGGAGAAGAATTCACCCGTAGTGTGAATGTCGACACAGTCAAGAAATACTTCGCCTAAATAAACAAAAGAACAGCTCGCTAAGTTGAAAACTCACAAAGAGAAGCTTAGGCAAAAAAGAGCGTCTCGGTGAATCGAAAACCCGAAAGGGCGATTCAGGCAAAAGTTAGAGGCATAAAAAATATATATAATCAATCCCGGTAGACTTAAAACCCGAAAAGGGGTAGTTTACGGAAAAGGTAGGGATATATTGCAAGTAACTGTGTTCAGGACAAACTTAATCATCCAGAAAATCCATAGAGAAATATTCATCATCAGTAGGTCATCTTCTACGAAGCACGAATACAGCGCAACTCGGAGTAGAAGGGAAAGATAACGGTCGTCACGTTTCATCGTAGCCCTTTTACCGAAAATTACCAATTTCCAACTTTGTAAATACTCCATGGAATCAAGCGTTTGGCTGATTACCATTCCATAAATAATGATTCGAGCCTTGTGGCTTTTCTTTGCAATCAAGTCTTATTCAGTTTCTTAAAATGCGTTTTTAAGTTTAAACAGTCATTCTTCTTGAAACAAATGTTTTCATAAAATAAAATGAATTTACTTGCAAAAATAAAGGTGAAATTTCTTTCTAAGGTTTACATACAATAGGAAGAATGCAAACATTTGCTCCAAGAACGGTTGAGACTCCAGGAACCCAAATTTCCCCATGAGATCGCTTTGCGAACATCTCCCGATGATGGATCATCACTTCAATTCATGTCAAACAGCGGGCAACTGTTGGCCAGTTATCCCCAACGGAGTACATATCTTAAGAAGAAGACATCTTCTGATCAACAAAGATTCAAGTCGTACCATAGGATTTCACATCCGCGACAATTCTATTCAGATTCACTCTACATTTTATAATCATCAAGTTCATGCATATCACACATCATAATTGCATAGTTAGCATAGCCTAGTTAGGCTTTGATCATTGTTAGCGCCCGAGTCACTTGAGCATGTACTCAAGCTTCCCATGCAAAGTCGTGAAAGGGTTTTTCCTTCTTAAGAAAGAAAGTTCATACACCCAACTTTCCCAAAAAAAGTTGACAAATGTTGGTCTTCCAGAGGAAGATAGTTTGTTTACCTTGAGAAATCCCCGACAAGTAACAAATGGTAATCTCCCTCAAAGAGATAGTTTGTTCAATCCCAAGCAAAGTCGACAATAGATATCTTTTCAAATAAGATAGTTTGTTCACTTTTGGAATTCCCCGACTGAGATTCTCCTGCAGAGCGACACTCGGCAATCTTCTTCAAATAAAATAATTTGTCTCGCATTTGAATTCCTCACAGATTCGACGAGCGATGTTCTTCAACAAGTAGTTCAGATTCCCCGGCATAATTGACGAATGATAGTTTTTCCTCCTGGAAAAAATTTTGGTAATTCCCCAGCAGGGCCAATAGATGGCACTTTTTGTCAAAGAAAATAATTTGGAATCTCCCCAGCGGATCGAGAAATGGTAGTCTTCTTCCGGAAGACAATTTGCTCATTTCCAAGGCTTTCTCAGCATAAGTCGGTGAATGGTAGTTTTATTTCCGAAGACAGTTTGTCCACTTTCAAGCAAAGTCATTAGCCCCTCAAAAGGGCGCATGATCATAGGGTATTCCTTCAAAGACGTCAAGTTGAAAGGAAATCATGGTGAAGTTTCTTAGTTGCCATCAAATGATATCTCATCTCCAAGTGCTGATGAGAAGTTTGATGAGGAAACAACCTTGGGGATTTTCTCTTGATCAGAGATGTCTTCCAAAAGATGATGAAGTTTCTTATTTGCCATCAAATGGTATCTCATCTCCAAGTGCTGATGAGAAGTTTGATGAGGAAACAACCCCTGGAGATTTTCTCTTGATCAGAGATATCTTCCAAAAGATGATGAAGTTTCTTAGTTGCCATCAAATGGTATCTCATCTCCAAGTGCTGATGAGAAGTTTGATGAGGAAACAACCTTGGGGATTTTCTCTTGATCAGAGATATCTTCCAAAAGATGATGAAGTTTCTTAGTTGCCATCAAATGGTATCTCATCTCCAAGTGCTGATGAGAAGTTTGATGAGGAAACAACCTTGAGGATTTTCTCTTGATCAGAGATATCTTCCAAAAAATGATGAAGTTTCTTAGTTGCCATCAAATGGTATCTCATCTCCAAGTTCCGATGAGAAGTTTGATGAGGAAATAACCTTGGGGATTTTCTCTTGATCAGAGATATCTTCCAAAAAATGATGAAGTTTCTTAGTTGCCATCAAATGGTATCTCATCTCCAAGTGCTGATGAGAAGTTTGATGAGGAAACAACCTTGGGGATTTTCTCTTGATCATGGATATCTTCCAAAAGATGATAAAGTTTCTTAGTTTCCATCAAATGGTATCTCATCTCCAAGTGCTGATGAGAAGTTTGATGAGGAAACAACCCTTGGAGATTTTCTCTTGATCAGAGATATCTTCCAAAAGATGATGAAGTTTCTTAGTTGCCATCAAATGGTATCTCATCTCCAAGTGCTGATGAGAAGTTTGATGAGGAAACAACCTTGGGGATTTTCTCTTGATCAGAGATATCTTCCAAAAGATGATGAAGTTTCTTAGTTGCCATCAAATGGTATCTCATCTTCAGGTGCTGATGAGAAGTTTGATGAGGAAACAACCTTGGGGATTTTCTCTTGATCAGAGATATCTTCCAAAAGATAATGAAGTTTCTTAGTTGTTATCAAATGGTATCTCATCTCGAGGTGCTGATGAGAAGTTTGATGAGGAAACAACCCTTGGAGATTTTCTCTTGATCAGAGATATCTTCCAAAAGATAATGAAGTTTTTTAGTTGCCATCAAATGGTATCTCACCTCCAAGTGCTGGTGAGAAGTTTGATGAGGAAACAAACCTTTGGAGAATATTTCTTTATCTAAGATATTGTCCAAAATCACAACTGAGACCAGTTTCGCGATTCAAACATCCGAAGCTAGAGGAGGTTGTTTACCTTTTTCTAAGTAGTAAACGCTTAGTTAAAGAAGATGGAGCACGCATTTCGCATTGCCATCCATT
The DNA here is from genome assembly GCF_029867415.1 of Vicia villosa. Lineage (NCBI taxonomy): Eukaryota > Viridiplantae > Streptophyta > Magnoliopsida > Fabales > Fabaceae > Vicia > Vicia villosa. The sequence continues at coordinate 105,924 of NW_026705774.1, read as the reverse complement.
CACCAGAATCCGCATAACACATTTCTACCAAAGTTTTTCTCCCTATCCCCCGCCCAATTCGACAACGGGATCAAGTCATGCACAAGCCTTTTAGTTTCACTGCGACATCTCAAGGACGCCAAAAATTCGGGCATTCTTTGATATTTAAGTCTCTTTCGCACAGGAGAGATTAAGATGTCAATCTCTCTCCCTCTGGATGAAAGAAACTTAAATAGGGGCATCTTTCATACCCTAATTTTGACCCCCCTGAGATGTCATACCTCCAAGTACCTCATCAAACTCAGGACAGGTACTCAGAGCAGTCACTTGCTTGTCTGATACCCAGTCGAGGGTGCTCAAGAACAAAAGAGCTCAGGAAAAGGATCAATCAATAGAAGGATTAGTCTCTAATACAACCATAGGACTCAAAAGCTTCATTTTATTCACCTATGATTGATTAGACACTCAATCATCTAGGCCCAAGGTTGCTTAGTTCACCAATCTAGGGTTTTGAGCCCATCAAGGACTAAAATTAGGGACTACATTTGGGAAACCCTAGGAAGCCCCAGGGCATCACTTAAAGGCTTCAATCATCTTCAAATAATCTACATGACAATATCCATTAGGCATTACACTTCAATTCAAGATCTACAATCATCAATTTCATCTGGTTGACAATTAGGGTTTTTGACCTAATTCACCAAGATAGTTGACTTTTAATCAGGACATGGATCCAAAACTCAAAACATGACTCAAGAATTTCTTTTACCTCTATATCATCCATTCACATCATTCATTTGAGGAGGAGAGTTTGATTCATCACAAAGGTCCAAGATTTCACTTCATCTGGAAAAAGTCAACTGTACAGGGCCACCTTTGACTTTTAGGGTTTTGAGTCAAAACATGACTTTTAAGGATCAATATCATCAAAATATAATTAATGAAGTCATTTGACCAAATAAAATCAAGGAAATAAATCAAGAATAAAAAAGTCAAAGATTGACTTTTCATACTTAGAAAAATTTTCAAAGTGTTTAAGAGTCTTTTTTTTAAAACTTTGGAAGGGAATATCTCAAAATTTCAAGTACAAACTAAAAAAAACTTCCAGCATCAAAGTTGTAGATTTTGATCCAATGAACAACTTTGTCACATATGATTTTTTGGCTAGAAATCAACCATTGAAGAGATATGGAGCTTTAAAGTGACTTTTCACAAAACTAGCAAGAAAACCCTAGTTTTCTTCAAACTTTATGGGACCTTTTCACTAATTTCCCTAAGGATTTTGAGTCAAAACATGACTTTTAAGGATCAATATCATCAATATATGATTAATGAAGTCATTTGACCAAATAAAATCAAGGAAATAAATCAAGAATCAAAAAGTCAAAGATTGACTTTTCATACTTAGAAAATTTTTCTGTGTTTAAGAGTCTTTTTTTCAAAACTTTGGAAGGGAATATCTCAAAATTTCAAGTACAAACTAAAAAAAACTTCCAACATCAAAGTTGTAGATTTTGATCCAATGAACAACTTTGTCACATAAGATTTTTTGGCTAGAAATCAACCATTGAAGAGATATGGAGCTTTAAAGTGACTTTTCACAAAACTAGCAAGAAAACCCTAGTTTTCTTCAAACTTTATGGGACCTTTTCACTAATTTCCCTAAGGATTTTGGGCAAACACAAAACTAATGAATTAAAGTACATATAAAGGGATTTTCAAATTCTATTCAACCATCTTCAAATTCATTATGAGCTAAGAGATATGGTTTATCAAAGTTTGGGCATTTGAAGTGAAATTATGGGTCATGTCCAAATTTGAATTTTGCAAACTTTGTACCAATGCCTCTACCAATTAATGCATCCTCATCCATGAGATATCAGAAGAGATTTGAAGGAATCAAATGCACTATTCCATTGTTTTTGGCCAAGTTGCAAGAATTCAATGCCATGTGATTAAGTAATGATTACAAATTTGGAATCTTGATGAATCACCAAAGAATCTTCTCCTAAGCCAATTAGAGTTCACTTCTGCAACACAATTGTCCCCTAAGATCACACAAAATCGATGGCTAGTGGATTGATCAAGTGGAATCAAAATTGCCATCATTGCATTTTGGATATTTTTGAAATTTCTTCATAGCCAAGAAACCAAGTTAACCTCATTAAGCAATTATAAACAATATTAATTTTAGTTTTAATTGAAAAAAAAATACAATTATAAACAATTAAAAAGAAAATATAAAGAAAAATAAAATAAAAAATTTAAAAACTTAGCGTATAATCAGGAGTGGTGAGGTCTGGAGAGTCCATGGTACGCCTGCGCTTCCAGAAATGTTGGATCAAGTGAGAGGACGATTAGACAGCAGGAAGAACAAGGGTATACCGTACGCGAGTGAACGAAACGCACTGGAACGGGGATGAAAGAAGCGCGCACAAGTTTTGAATCTAGCCAATCCTGCGCGGCCACGCATCATCTTCTTCACTGCGACCGTCGCTAAAGCCAATACCTACGGTTTTTCACCGTAGCTACAACACTTGGAAACACAAAAGTACTATACACGCCATAAAAATTCCAACTAAGACCATAGATTAACTCATTTTGATCCCCTGAGCAAAATGGTGGCCACGATTTGGCCCAATTATACCTAAAAACAGAGTTCCTAATTCTCACCCTTTAAACCCTAACCATGGCAACTTACGGTCCATGCATCAAAACTCAAATCAAAGCACCCACAAAGCTTCCAAACATGATTATAAACCAGAATATGGAATAAAAAACAAGATTATAATGCATGAATCATAGAAATCGACTTTGAATTTAGAGGTGCAAATCGTGAGTACCAAAGTGACGATTTTGCGTGTTCTGATCAATGGCGAGGATATGGTTACGTCCTGAAAACCCCAAGGAAACGATTGGGATACTTTGTTTGCCTTGTTTCGACTTCTAACTTGATCTGCTACCTTCTCTTGTTTCACGATTTTTGGTTCTTTGAATAGGGATCTTGAGACCAAAATTCCGTCCTTTTAGGTCTGAATAGTCTGAATAGCTTGCATATATATATATATATATATATATATATCTATATATATATATATATATATATATATATATATATATATATATATCTATATATATATATATATATATGAGATGAATTTAGGTTAACAAACTTGATTTAAATCTTATTGAACCAAAGATTGAAATTTGATTTTCAATCTTTCTAAGTTTGGCCTAAATTTGTTCATCCTCTCTCCAATCTTGTTTAGCACGAAATTGAATCAAATATAGGGCATTTGGATGATTGAAACTGATTGGAAACCAAAACCAAATCAAATCTTTTCATATTTTTTCAAATATTTGATCCAAATTGTATTTTTAATGAATAAAAATTCAATAAAAATAAAATAAAAATCATATTGGCGTGGGGATGGAATTGGAGGTTCTTAATAACTTTAGAAACAAGTTTTGGTCATAAAAGAATATGCCCTTTTGAAAGAATAAGCACCTTTTCAAAAATTGGTCAACTTCATCAATGCATCACTCTCTTAATTTTTATTGTATAGAAGTGTTTTAGGACCTTTTGGAAAGCCCAAAGTGTCCCCTTTAAACCCACATTGGAACACTTTTTGCATTTGGAGACCTTTTATTGATGATATTGGCCTTGACAAAAGATGACTTTTGGTGGACTTCTAAAAAGACCTGTAATGTTTTAGCTCATATCTTCCAAATGAAGCATTTTTGGCCAAGCCTTTAATCATACAATGTTATAGAGAATTGAATTTCCTTCAAAATGAGCTTTGGTTGGGAAATTTTAGATAAAGCATGTGAAAGTTATGGCTGGTCAAAGTTCAGTTGACTTTTAGTTCAAAAACCCTAATTTAGAAATTTTGAGTTTTGTTGATTTCTAAAATTCCTTAATGTTTCATGATCAACCCTTTATCAAATGATGAATGTGACCTTATATACTTGATGTTGACCAAAAATCCTGACTTTTGTCTGTATGTTGACCACAGTTAACTTTTAGGTCAAACTAGTCGACTGTTGATCATTTGAACATTTGACTGAGCAAACTTGTGAAATAAAGCTTGAAACTTGGCATGGGGGTACTTTGACACATAAGAGACTATATGAAATCCATTTGAGACCTTGATACATCCATCATTCTTAAGAAAACCAGAACCCTATTTTGAAGCGCCTCGATTAGGAGGAGATATGCATAGCCAATCCTTGAGACGTCTTGAGCTTTTGGAAATCAGTTGAGCTTGAGCCTTGAAGTATAGAGGGAAAATTTTGGGGTATGACAACAACTGAATAAGTTGTTGTTGCAAGTATTATGATGCTAAGTTTCACACTGTCATAATGGCTGTTGTCATTGTAGTTGTTAGTTGTTGCTTGGCTTGAATGAAATTCAACCAACACAGATGGATATAGAAGAATCAATGTATACAGAAAAAAAACGAATATAAATTCAGAAGCCATTAATTAAGAAGTATCTATCAAAAGAGAAGTCGAATCTCACGCCAATTAGAAATTCTACTGGGTTAATTAGTTGATGCTAATGCCTATGTTGATATGCAAAAGGTAATATGAACAAGAAGATGAAGAATGAAGATCTTACAAGATGCTAATCAATTCTTATCACATACGCCTTGATGGAGATCAAAAGAAGCAAGGAGTTGTTGCTCATAGATTTCTCAATAAAGAAGATGAAGAATGAAGAACACTAGAAGATGTTATCCAACATATAATTATAAAAATCTCTATAGAACAATGTAATGAACACAAGTGTTGTTGCTCAGATTGTGTTTTATTTCTAGGATTCTTAATGTAAATTGATTTAACATAAGAGTTGTTGCTCAGAATTATGTTAAGCAATATGTGCTTAAATTATTTGTGTAATATGCTAATAGAAACAATTATGTAACACAAATCTTATCAACTATATGTTGACGGTACCTTGAGAGATCAAGTGAAGATCAGAAGCTCAAGAAGATAATGGCGGTGAGTAATTATGAAAATCCTCTTAGAAGACCAAGTGAAGGTCAGAACTCTAATGAGGTAAATGAACATTATATCTTTGGAGATCACTGAACGGTTTATTTTGTTATAGTTAGTCACATGCGAGTAGCTTGTGCAGGGTAATTCACTTGCGTATAGCTTATGAATTGTAGTGTGAGTCACCGGAGGTTTCCTGTGCAATGTTAGTCACTGGCGGTTTCCCGTGCAATTGTAATCAGTTTGGCTACAGTGGATTAAGACCTTGAATTCAAGGCGAAATCACCTCGGAAGGGTGGACTGGACTAGCTTGAGAATTTCTCAAGTGAACCAGGATATATTGTGTGTTGTTTGCTTCTGTTTATTTTACTTGGATCATCATTTATTCAGAATATACTATGACTCAAATTTTGAAGAAAGCTTAATGATTCTGAAAAACACTAAGCTTCTAATAAATCATATAGAAAAGCTTCTGATAAATATGAGCTTCCTAAGCTTTCGCATAAGTAATCAAATAAAGAGAAAATTATTGAAAACTCAATTCAAACCCCCATTTCTTTTGTTTTTCTCCACCTTCAGTTATGTCATAAGAATCCTCACAAGCAATGCAAGATTCCACTAAGGAATTGTAACACCCCGAATCTACCCCACAATTTATATAACAATCAGAGTAATTAAAGATATGAAAACATGCATATTCAGAGTGTCACATTTGATCAACATAGGCAAACACAACATAGTGCATCAAAGCTCATATAATGGATACGTAACAATAGTCATGGGGGAATACAAAGTATCATCACAACTATGTAAAACATCTCATAATGTAGCAGCGGAACACATAAATCATAACATCTAAGCATAATAAGGACTTGCCAACATGGCATCCATGAAATATCATGTAATCATACGAGTTAATATCAAAATCCAACAAATACAAGGTAACATAAAGCGACACAAACGGCGAAACCCCCCAGGTGCTACGTATCAGAGCATAAGACACACTGACGCGAACAATAAGCTAACGTCTACTCGTCATCAGTACCTGTAAGTTACCACCGAAGAGGTAACATACAACAAAAGGGGTGAGATATCATTCACGATAAAGAAACGTATGATAATACTTATAGTGGAAAAATAAGAATCATACACATTCACTACTTCTCAACATATGCATTTTTGCAACAATCATATATATTATCAATTATCCAAGCCATATAGTATTCAAGCAACATAGCATTCAAACATCATTCACATCATATAACAAATGCAACATATTCATCATTACATAATACCAAAATATGACTCAATATGTAACTCGACATAATGCACATGTATGTGGTACCATTTGGAGTAAAACTCTCATTTCTCTTTTGCTATTAGGGCCACTTCGCATTTGCCATTTTCCGGCCATCGTCACATTTGCCATTAAGGCCACTTCACATTTATGCAATGGATGAGACTCAATGATGCAACATCCATATTCATGTCATTCATCACATAACAACTAAACATCATCAGTTCAATGTCGCAATTTAACGTCAACCACAATATCATTACTGTTCATAGCAATGAATCACTTCGCAATCATGTCACTTGTCATATCAAAGCACAATAATATCACTTCACATCACATAAATCCATCAAGGAGGAAATACAATTTTAAAACGTTGTCAAGGGATATTCAATTATATATCATCATACAGGAATTAATTTGAGCTTCACATAGGTTCACACGACATATAAAACGGATCTACGAATCAAAAGTTGTTGTTCGCGGGGCGAACCAAACAAAAATCAGAATTTCAATTCAACTAACAACTACGGGTTCCAATAAAAAATCACCCAAAATCTCATTCTAGACCAAATCCATCACATATTAGTGATACCTAGCATGTAACTACTCATGGGCAATCATTATAACATCATTCAACACAATAATTCACAAAAACCCAATTAATTTCACTCAAAACCTAACATTTATCAAGAAAATGATTTAATACATATAACCCCTAAATCCCACCATAAACTATCATCATACATCCCTTTAGAATGAAATAACCCCACCCTTACCTTGGTTGGATTGAAGGAACCTCTAAATCTTTAATGGGCTTTCATAGTTTTTTCTCTTCCTCCTTTCTCTTCTCCCTTTCTCTTATTTCCCAAATAACCTCTAATTCTCATAAAACCCTAGTTTTGTTAAACCCTTACTATTTTATTATTACTAATGGGCTCTAATTAACACCCCACTCTTACTAACACCAACTTAGGCCCAAATGCCAATTGTCTTACTAACTTAAGTTATTTACTAACAAGATTAGCATAAAAAAAGTCAATTAATCGAGTAATCACTTAATTCACATATAATCACACAAATAATACAAAAATTTACCAATCACATAATTAAATAAATAAAGCGATTAAAAACGGGGCGTTACAGTAACGAATTCTGTCAACAACCTCACACTCCAAACGATTTAATAATTCATCCACGGGTGTTGGGAAAACATCAGTTTGGTGGATAATAGGGTTAAAGGGAGTGTAATAAGTTTTGGATGGACTATCAGGAATGGAAATGATTTCATCTTTTGATTCAGAATCAGAGGTTAAGTCAATGGTTTCACAAATAAAAGGGATGTTTATGTCAAAGGTAGAAGTGTTGACAAGGTTTGGGGAAGAAGGGGTAGAAATATCAGAGAACTCTTCATCATCAGATGAGATATTATGAATTGCATCTGAAGAATCACTAGAGGTTCAGTTTATCAATTTGTCTATTCTGTTGGACATTTGGTGAATTTTAACAAAAAGGGTGTCAGAGGTAGAAGATTGGGGAGGAACGGGTTCAGATGAAAAGTCTTGTGAAATGGGTTAAGAAAGGGTAAACGTCCAGAAGATGTAGGTGTTGGAATGTATGAATTATCAAATTCATGTTGATAAGAGGTGTTAGAGCAAGACAAACTTATAGAAGGAGGACCAGAATTCGTAGCACTATGATCATCAGGAACCTCGATTTTCACAGCCTTCAGAGTCCTTGAAAATATAGAAGATCTTACAAACTTTGCTGAGGGTCTAGACGAATTTGTAGCAAGACTCCTAAAGAAATTTCTCCTTTCTTTTTCACATGGTTCAAAGAGCTCATCCGGAAGATCATACACAAAGCCCAAATAAACAACATTAGCCTAAATATATCTAAGAACCAGTGGGGAGATAATGTCTTGAAAATTATAAATGAGATTAACAATATCTCTATACAATACACTAGGTTTTGATCTTTCTTTTATGCACATTTCAAGATAGGATAACAAGGTTTTTGGAGGATGAATAATTGTGAATAACTGATCATCTTCAGTTGTTCAAAAAATATGGAGGTTCAATAATAGAAGAAATTAAAGACATATTCTTTAAACTTCTCTAATTAAGAATCTTCATCAGATAAGCATTAAGACTATGATCCAGATTCTGTTGCATAAGGCCTTCTACCAAATTTCTTTCAATTAGAAACTCTAAGATAAGACATCCTATAGGAATTCAAAACATGAAATTTGACTTGTCATGTCTGGAATCTTTAATTTTATCTCTTAAATACTTAAAAAGTATTGTAGAAAAGTTGATTTTAAAATCAGAGGCAATGTAGAATGTTAGTACCATGATTTTAGGATTGACAATAATTTTGCTAAAACATGGTTCATAGCAAGATGTCATGAAATATGTTCTAACATGCTGGTCAGGTTCATTAAGGATAGATGTTAAAACATGTTGTACCAGAACATCAGTACAGACTATTTGAATTCTTGACAAATTTGATTTTGTGAGATTCCTATCTCACTTATTTTCGTAGGTCAATAAGATTTAATTCGGAATAAGTGATTTGATCTTCAACTGTACATAAGTTTCTAAAATTGTATATTGATACAATTTAAGAAACTTAATGTTTTGTTCCAAGATTTAAGAATATTTTTATGCATAATTGGTGCAAATCTCAGCTTGTGGATCAAGTAATATTTGGGTGAGATTTCGAAATCTATGGATTGTTGAGTAGTATTTAAAGAGGAACCTAAACCTAATGTAGTTAAGTTTTACAAAATTGTAAAATTATGGGAAGTTTAAAGTCTTAGGTTTTGAGAGTCTCTTGTGTAACACCCCGTTTCCCCAACGCGTAATTAAATAATTAAATCAGAGTAATTTATAATATAATGATCATTAACAAATGGGATGTTACATCATACGTCATAACAATATTGCTCATTTTTTATTCAAGGATACGTAACACACATATTTTAAACGAACCAACATAACAATCATAAAGAAATCCAAATCCTTTTAATTAACGCAACATAAATAGTTCAATCATAATAAACCATCATTCATGCAATTTAAATTAGTATCTTCCCAACAAGACAAAAAAGTACTCAACAAAATGCAAAATCCTCAAAGTAAATAATGCATAAATTAAATAGACAAGTGTTCATCCCCGGCGCTACGTATCAGAGCATGACCCGACTCTATCTAAGTGATATTAGGCAACACTCTATACCTCGACTACTCTAATCCTGGTCACTTGCACGTTACCCACGTAGAGGTAACATTCAAACAGAAGGGGTTAGATATCACAACAATCTAATAAGTTATATAATTGTAACTATGCAACATATATCTCATAAGTATAATTCAAGAATCATACGTCAACAAGTTATATCATACTCGTTCATCTCCATACACAACACATACACAAGTATATTCAGTCATTGTGCAGCTTAGGGCTGGCAAAGAACCAAACTAACTCGAAAATAGTTCGAAACTCGATTCGAAAAATAAATCGTTGAACTAGGTTCATGAACCAAATGAGCTGAGTATGAGCTAAAAACTAAGTTCGTTAACTAAATGAGCTGAACTTGAACTATACATGGTTCGACTCGTTAGGTTCACGAGTCAACTCGATTGCATATTTGCTCTATGTCTTAGTATCTTATTTTATCTTAATCTAACGGTTTTAATTGATTATTTATAATCTCTAGTGAGCAAAATATTTCTACAAATAATTATACAAATAAAATTAACATCGTATAAATTCTAATCTTATAACTTTTATTTTATTTCTATATTTTTTAATTAAAAAATATTAATTTAAAATGTCAAATATATATATATATATATATATATATATATATATATATATACATAAAAATATATAAATAGACTTATTTCCAGCCCTATGCAGCAACACCTTCGTGTTATGACACTGACTCGACTCTAATGCATGTGGTACCAATCAGGACATAAGCCCTCTCCAAAAATGCCAATGCTACGAAATACAAGGCATAAGCCTTCAACAAACAGGGCATAAGCCCTCAACAAAGTGCCAATCAGGCCAACACAAGGCATAAGCCTTCATCGAATGAATGCATGTAACTCCAACAATGCAACAACAAAATATGTTATTCTCAGAGCATAAGCTCTCTACAAAGTGCCAATCCTGCCAACAACACCAATCATTATGGATTACAAATCAATGTCATAATGCAACAAAAAAATCATTCATCATTTACACACACACACACACACACCAATCAACAAAATCCACGCCAAACACTCATTTCAGCATTCTTAATTACCAGTCTATAACGAACATGGAACTATACATTTTTAGAATATTTCTCAAAAGGTTATTAACTCAATTCCATCAGTTGGGAAATAATTTTAGCTTTGCTACGATCGAAACGACACCTAAATCGGGCTTAGGATCAAAAGTTATGAGTTTTACAAAATTAAGCTTTTCTAAAAATTGTCATTGTAACCGGTTACAGAAGAGTTGTTACCCGGTTACACATCACCATCATTGTATTCGCTATTTGCTACGTTCAACTGTAACCAGTTACACCAGGGCGGCTACCCGGTTACAGCACCCCAGAATGCCCAATTTTCCTATTTTACAACGCTGTGATCGGTTACAACAGGGTTGCTACCCAGTTACAGTGTAACCTGAACCAAAAATCTATATTTTTGACACCATCTTTCCAACCCAATTCCCTCTAACTCTCAGCCACTATACATAATTGATAAATCCTCATTTTTACAGGTTCACAACAGCATCTATATTCAGTTAATTGCACATACACATCTACCAACACACAACAACATCATTACATAGATTTCAATCACAATTCACAAACTTCTAACAACAATTTCATCAAAACTTAACCTATGATAAATCCCTACATACCTAGAATTATATCCCCCATTAGAAAGTCAGAACCCTACCCTTACCTTAGGAATTTTAGCAGAGATTCTGCTTTCTTCGTGTTCTATTAACTATCTTCTTCCTCTCTGAGCCCTAGCCTCTTCTTCATTTCTCTCCTCAATTTCACGTTCTGTTCAGAATTATGTTTCCCTCTTCCTTTTGTTTTCCCAAATATGGCCCTTATTACGAACTTCCTATTATGCCCTCACTTAACCACTTAGGATTATAATCTAACCCTCCTCATCTCTACACCACTCTCATGCTATTTAAATTATTATTATTATATAATAATAATTATTTTCTATCACTTAATTAATTATTCCCGTAATATATATATATATATATATATATATATATATATATATATCACCGCTAAACTATATTCAACTAATTTAATTTAATTAAATAATGCTAATAAGGCACATCAACGCACAAATAAATTACGAAAATAATTTAAATAAAATGGACGTTACATCTTGTATTTTTGTAAGTAACCCATGTGTCCTCTGATACAGTGAGGTAGAGTAATTGTTACTTGATTGGTTTTCAAGTTATTGCTCTCACTCATGAGATTTTAAGCAAAGAGTTGAGTATTGTTATTAGTTGAAGCTTTTAAGCAAGGCTAAGTATTTTGTATGGGAAGTGTAATCTTTTGGTTTTTCTATTTTAATACAGTCACAGGATTGGGATTGTTTTATCACTGAGGTGATTGGTTGTAAGAAGTGAGAGGGGGATCTTATATCTAGAGGGTTTTAATTAGAAGTTGCACAAGGTATGAATTAGGAGAGAAGTTGTAAATTAAGGTATAGGTGAAGATCCTTGATATAATTATAATTCTCCTTGGATTGAAAAATATTTGCAGAGATTTGGTTCATCCTTTTCTTACTACCACTTCCAAAAAGACTGAGACAACTTCTACCTTCTTCATCGAGATTGAACATATGGGTGATATGAATTTTATTGATGCAGATTTCCATTCTTAGAACATTTATTGAAACATGTTTTGCATTTAATTTAGCTAAAATCTAAAATTGCTTCACGAGTTCCGGGTAAACAGGTCCTTGAACACGAAGAAAGAAAGTTTCCCAGTTTTGAAAAATCACTTCCTTGATCAAATCAATTCCATTTTCCTTGATATTTTTTAAATCCACGTGAAGTTCACATAAAAATTCCAACTGAGAGACATGAGTAGATAAATAAGACTCAGGAATTCCATCTTTCACTTGTTACTGAGTTTGTCGTTGTTGTTGTTGTTGCTTGCTGGGATGAAGCAAGTTGGTTTGAAGTTTTAGTACCTATTTGTTGTTGTTGAGAAGATGAAGATTGTTGAGCATCCATGTTAAAAATGGTGAAGAAACTAGGATTTAGGTTTACAGAGAGCACAAATGGGGTTTCTTAGAGAGAAAATGTGGGTTGGAGACAAAAGTGTGTGAAATTTGAGTGAATTGATTTAAAATGAATTTTTTTTAATGTAATGATGAGAAAAACTTGAATAGTGCAAAGATTTCTGACAAGGGGGGTGTGAAATGAAGTTTAACCTAATCCCAATAAAAATCACTGTACCCAAGACGTCACTAAAGCGTTTTAGTGTGTTTCATTAAAAGACAGTTGTCTTAATTTGAACCATAGACAGACCTTTTCTCTTGCTTGACAACAATTAATGTACCATACATTCTGACATATGAGCACTTCACACTTTAGAAGTCTCTTTGTTTAGAAGCATGCAAACTCTCAGAGTCTCATCTATCATTCTCAGACATAATCATTCTATAAGTACTTCCGAATGAGAACAAATCTATCTTTAGCAAGAGGTTTTGTAAATATATCAGCCCATTGATGGTTTCTATCAATGAATTTTAAGTTTGAAATTCCCTTGTGAATATAGTATCGTAAGAAGTGACGTTTAATCTCAATATGTTTAGCTCTTGAATTTATAATGGGATTCTTAGGGAGATAAATAGCAGAAGTATTATAACTGAAGATAGGAATGCTACTCTAAAATATATGAAAATTTTATAGCTTGCTCTTTATTTAGAGGATATGAGTGCTACATCTAGAAGCAGATAAGCATTCAGAGTTTTTTTGTGGAAAGCACTATTGTTGGATGTCTTTTGCTGGACCATGAGATAAGATTGTCTCCCAGAAACAAGCAGCTCCCAAAAGTACCTTTCCTTTTAAGTTTATCTCCAGCATAGTCGGCTCAAAATAACCTACTAATTTGTTTTCATTGGATTTGCTATAACATAAACCAAGGTTAGTAGTACCTTTCAGATACCTAAAAATCCTCTTAACAAATGTTAAATGTGATTCTCTAGGATCTGATTGGAAGCGAGCACATAAGCAAACACTGAATAAGATATCAGGCCTATTAGCAGTCAGGTATAAGAGAGAACCTATCATACCTCTGCATACCTTTTGATCTACTTTTCCACTTACCTTACTGTCATACCCCAAAATTTTCCCAACATATTTATTCATATTTCAGTCCATCTGACTTTCAAATGCTCAAAGATATACAAGAAGAAGGCATGCAGTCTCTCTCCTAAACAAGAACCTCTAAATTAGGGTTTTTGATTTAATCAAGGAATTTGAACTTCCGATACCTCAAGTGGATTCCATGATCTCTTATATGATTCAAAGTACCCTCATGCCAAGCTTCAAGCCCTAATTCAAAAGATTGCTCATTCAATGACCCAAATAATCAACGATCGACTGATTGACCTAAAAGTCAAACTATGGTCAAATCACAGTCAAAGTTCCTGATTTTTTGTCAACATTCTCATTTTGAAGTGTCATTCATCATTTGATCAAGGGTTGATCATGATTTATCAAATGTCCAAGTTACTAATTTAGGGTTTTGAACTAAAAGTCAATCCAACTTTGACAGATCATATCTCTCTCATATTTTATCAAAAATTCCTAAACCAAAGCTCATTCCCAAGGAAATTCAATTCTCTACAACTTTGATGTTGGGTCCAAGATCCAGAAATGCTTCCGCATAAGAGATACAAGCCAAAACAGTACAGGTCCTTCTAGAAGACTGCAAAAAGCCGTTTTTGTCAGGAGCAATATCATCAAGATAAAATCTCCAAATGAAAAATATATTCCAAAGTGGCTTGTAGAGGACATCTTTAGGTTTCCAAAAAGTCCTAGAACACCTTCATAGGATCAAAATTGAGTGAGTTATAATTGACAGAAGTTGGGCAAAATGGAAAAATACATGAAACCTTAAATGAGCAAATTCAAGTTTTGAGTTTTGGGCTTTTATTTTTGGGTTTCCCACGTGATTTTAAGGTCAAAAGAGGACCATTGGTCATATATTTTTTATTTTATAATTTTATTTCATTTATATTTGTTTTTAGTCATCTAAATTCAATATAAAATCAAATAAAATTACAAATAAATAAAAAGATCATATAGTTAATGTCCAAATATCTTGATCAAATTTCCAATCAATTCAAGGGCCAATATAACGTGAGAAATATGCATGAAATAGGTTGGAGCTCAAATTAGAAAGATTTGGTGCAAAAAATCATATCAAATTTCCTCATGATCAAAGATTGATTCTTTCCCAAGTTTCGTACCCTAATTCACCTCATATATATCTAACATTGCAGCCCTTCAAGATCACGAAATCCTAGTCCCAAAAGCTCTCAAAAACCTTGCAAAAAAATTCAAGAACTTAGGGCAAACTTGCAGTGTTGGTTTGAGAACGAGTCAGAGGAAAACAAGCAAACTATTCCACTTTTGAGACATCATATGGTAAGCCCAGGTAATTTTAAGGTCAATTGTACATGGAATGTACATATCATATGCAACAATTTCATTCATACTTTTTAATTCTTGTATTGCATAATTTGTTGTGTTTCAAAGCAATTTGAACGTACTAATATATTCCTTGAGTTATTTAGAATGAATCTGGGCGATTACATGGGATCAGGAACGTTTAAACCATCACTTTCTATTGTTGGAGACAAAGCTTTGATCTTTTTGTACCCATGGCTACGAAGGTTTTCAGCCAAAGCTAACCCCTCCATTGAATTTAGAGGGTCACTATTATGTGATCTGGGTTCAAAGGCGTGTCTTTTTGTTGTTGTTTATCGTGTTTTGAAGGTGCAGGTTGATGGAGACGGACACCTAGCAAAATTCGCAGGTAAATTCCTAGTAGTTTCCGCAGGTAATATCGTAGGTACCGAGGTTAAGGATAATGAACAGTAACGTGGCCACACATTCGTTATACGCGTGATAACGTGGTTGGACGGTCCACCACTCACTCTCTCTCTGCGCGCGTATCCATGTTTGATTGGCCAGTCAATTCTTCAACACCCTCTCTCCAATTCTCATTGGTCTACGTAGAGAATAAGGGGCCCAGTCTTAATCTCTTTTGACTTTCAACAATTTATTTGTCTTTTTTTTTACTTATACTATTTTAGGTATTAATTAAACAAATAAAAATTGCAGAAGAGATGGTGAGGCTGTTTTGAATGCTAGCAACCAAGAGGGCTTGTGTTCGATCCCTAGTGCAGACAAATGTTATTTTTTACATGCTGCTTGTTCCGTAATCCGATGTTGTCTCCTTGTGGATACCCACGTTGGAACCTTCCATCCCAGCCATCAGATCTTCAGTGTGCATTGATCCAACGCTCCCAGACGCATGACTACCATGGACACTCAAAGAGTCAACCACACCAGATCCAGAGCTAAGGCTTTTTTTATTTTTATTTTTTATTCTTTTAATTGCATAATTCTTCTTTCTATTTTATTGTCTTTTTTCTTTTTCTTATTAAATTATTTTTCTAAAAAATTTATATTTACTAAATAATGTTAATTTTTTAATATTTTTTTATCGAAAATTCGACTTTGTGTCATTTTATCAAAAATTGTTTTTAAGCAATAAAAATTATTATTTTCGTACATGCTTTTAATCAATTAATTAGGTTGAAAACCAATAATTAATTTTTAGGTTTGTTAACCTCGATCCATTTATAAACCCTGGTAGCCTTAGGTTTACTGGTAGGTGTTGCCCATTAACCCTGTTTAACTTTTGGCTCATTCAGGGCTTGCCTTTTGCCATGCCCTTTTTGTTTGCCTAAATTATTATTATTTTTATCTGCCATGTTATAATTGTTGAGATCACTCATGCACTAACATTTTTCTTCTTCGTGGTTAATTTTCAGGATAACCAAAATTCTTCAGCCATGCGCCATCAGATAAAAAAAGCTAAGTTCTAATCCTTTTCTTTTTTAAATGTTATTTTACCTTTTAATTTTTGCCTTATAGGTTAAATTAGGGTTTATCTTCAATGCCAAGGAATTTCTCCTACACTCACCCCTATTATTTTTTGTTTAATTCTCAGATGTTCAGAGTCAATCGAAGGTTCGAGGAAGATCAAGGCTCAAGATAAAGATAATTAAATTAATTATTCATATTTCTTATTTTCTGCTTTAATTCCCCCTTCCCCGCAGGTGTTTATTGTAATAGCGTAGGACTTTTATTTTCCAGCCTTTAATTTCTGCAATTTTAAACTACGTGGTTAGTAATCTTAGGGAGTGCAAGCCTTGAACATAATTAGGATAACTAATTACAAGATAAATAATCGAACTTAATCACGTGATTGTTGCACCCACACACCTTTAAGGTAATTCCTCTTGTTGCCTGTTGCATTATTAATTGCTGCCTTGTTGCCTTAATTTTGTTGCCTAAAAATAGTCAAGTCCCTCGATTCCGAGGATACCTAAAGCAATGATGCCTTCAAAGTTATTGAAACTCCCCAGAGGTTGCCTTATAAAGAGTGATTGTCCCTATTGCTAAGGTATCCTCGCATGATGCCTAAAAAGATAAGATGACTATTATATCCTTCCCTTAGACTACCTGCCCTCTTTATGGCATGGGACAGTCTTGTGGCGAACGATTATTCTCGATGACCCTTCACATCCAATTGAAAGACTTCCTGCCCTCTTATGGTATGGATAGATCCTTTCGCCCGAAAAGCTAAAAGAACGAATTTTAAAACTTAGGGTAGTTGCTACTAATTTCTTGCTCTAAATTCAAAATCTTTTTCCTGCTCTTTTCAAATACTTTTCAAAAAAGACTACGCTTATTTACAAGCTAAAGTTCTTATTCAGATTTCTATTCACACCCCACTTTCAAACAATTCAAACATTTTGAAAACAAAGTGAGCTAAGCAATTAAGAGCCCATAGATAACCATGGATACAAAGGGTGCCTTACACCTTCCCTTTGTATAACTTTCCCCCCAAACTCAAAATCTTTTCAAAAGGTCTTTTTCTGTTCTTTTAGCCTTTCCCAATTGGATAAAATAAAAGTCGGTGGCTGTCGCCCTCGGTTTTTGGCCATACCTCTCGCTGAGAGATACGCAAACTGACTCTTTTTTCTTTCTGCTTTTGTGTTTTTTTTGGAAATCAGAGAGTCGCCACCGACCTTTTATTTTATCCAATTAAGGAAAGGTTTATAAAAGAAACAGAAAAAAGACCTTTAAGAAATTCTGGGTAAGGGGGTAAGTTATACAAAGGGAAGGTGTTAGCACCCTTTGTATCCATGGTTATCCATGGGCTCTTTAATTTGCTTAGCTCACTTGTTTTCAATTACTTTTCTATTGCCTTGAAATGCTCGTATGTGGTTTCAAATACCTTTGTAAATTGACTTTGTAATGATCCTTGTACGGATGTATACAAAGTGTTTTTATCTTTCAAAAGATGTTTTGAAAAAAGAACGTTAGCTTCGTAGTGATCCTTGTTTGGATATATACAAAGTATTGTCTTTTTGAAAGTTTTATTTTGAAAAACAATGATATATGAGAGATTTGTTTGTTTTGATTTGAGCAAGCAAATTAGGAGTTTTACCCTGAGTTATAAGGTCTTTATCCCATTTCCTTTAAAAAACTATCCTTTAACCGGATGTAAACGAAAGTTCGGTTTTGCATTTGAATTTGATTTTGATTTTGATTTTGATTTTGAAGAGAGTGAGAAGAGGGATTACCTTAAGAGGTGCAAGTGTGATTTGTGTTTTGATTCAGATATTTTATCTTTGAAGTTAGTGGTCTAACGATTCAATTTTATCTTTGGCATACACGCAGTTTATATGTGCTGGAATTTAAAATGCGGAAATGTAAAATGCGGAAAGTAAATCTACGTTATTACATCGATTGTGCAGGAAATGTAAACTACACTATTTACATGAATTTGACAACCTATACATTTGATCTATGAATTTAAATTGCAATAAAATAAAAGAAATGTTTTTGGATTTTTTGATAATTGATTTTAATTGTAATTAATGCATGATTAATTTAATTAAGATGAGGAAAAGATGGAAATAAAATTTAAACCTAAAAAAAAATTAAGTTCAAAATATATTCAAAATGCTTGTCAATTAATTTTAAAACAAAACTAATTTTTTTGGAATTTTTGAAATTGATTTGAAAATTTATTAAGTTAATTAATACATAATTATACAAATAATTATACAAATAATTAAAACTTAAAGAGAAAATTATCCTAAATATATACAAAATTAGTTTATAATATATAAACAATATTTAATATGAAGAACAATTTTTTATGATTTTTTTGATTGGTTAAAATAATTAAATAGCAAATATATAAATATATACTAATTAATTATACAAAATATTTAAATATTTGAAGAAAAATAAAATATTTTATGTCAAAAAATAAAATATTATTTTAGAAGCCTAAAAATATTTTTTGTGTATTTTTTGGATATTTAAAACTATTTTTAATTAATTTTATAAAGAAATTAAAATAAAAATAGAAAATATATGATGTGGTAATTAAATAAAGTCCATGATATGGGGCTTCGTTCTGATACGTTGGATTGATGAGTGGACGGATCTAATGGTCACTAGCATGAGGGACCATTGCACGTGATGTACCTGCAAAACACTGAATCCAAAGTCAGTTTAAAAACACGCGCGCACCCTCTAGCCAATTAGAGGACGCCACGCATCATCTTCTTCCTCAGGATAATGGTACTATTTAGAACTTGTAATTTTGCATGAATTGGCGCGATGCCATCATTTAGTTCGTCTAGTTCATGCGAGTTTAATGGTACTATTTAGAACTTGTAATTTTGCATGAATTGTAAAGCCCTAAATTTGAAAGTAAGAACCCTAAAATGGTGGTTCCTCGTATAGGTGTCCAAACCTCAATTAAGTTTCCAGAAATGATTAGGACCTCAAACCAAACTTAAATATGAGTCTACATCTTGTTAAATATGCATGTGTTATGAGATTTTGGTGAGTTTTATTTCGAGAAACCGTGAGGTCTTGTGGTCGAATCTGGATGTTCCAAGACTTGCAACTGGTTTGGTTATGTTTAATGATACTTGAGGAAGGTGTTTAAGTGTTTAGTTTGTATTGAAACTGACTTGAATTCAAAATTCGAATTTGGAATTTCTTTGAAAATTTCAAGTGATTACAAGTATGATATAAGCATTCTTTTGGCTCTGAATTCGTGCTCTCCTATTACTGAAGTGTTATAGCTCTTATATAAGCATTGAAGTGCTTAAGAACTAAGCTAAAAAGCATTAAGTGCTTTTGTTGAATTCTTGACTTTTTCAACACATATGGCTTTGCATTTAAGCTACCATGGCTTGACTTTACACCCTCCTTCTGCTGTACTTGGCTTGGGGCAGAGTTTTGATTGATTCCTTGATGAGTCATGCTTAGAAATTAAGCCATCCATTATCCTTCCATTTTCCATTTTCAATTTAATCTTTAATGGGATAAAATTAAACCAAAAATGAAATAAAAATGATGTGGGCTTTGTATTGGTTGTGGGAGGCCCATTATATCATGGTAAACATGTTTGAACTATGAAAACTTGGCCCCATTTGGAAAAAATACATTTTTGATCAATGTTGGTTTTATGCATTTTCCCAAAATTTAGCCAACTTCAACAAGGTGTAAATCCCTCAATTTTTGTCATATGAAGGAGATCTTGCACTTTTTGGAAACCTCAAAGAGTCCTATAACCAATGTACTTGGTCTCATGTCAAAATGATTTTCCATGCTCCTTGTGTGTCCTTTTGAAAAAAGTGTCTTTTTGTTGACTTTGAAAATGACCTGTAATGTCTTGGATCATATTTTTCAAATGGTGAACCTAATGACCATGGGACCAATTGCATTTTAAAGATAATTGAATTTCCTTCAAAATGAGCTTTGGTTTGAATTTTTTGGATGAAGGATGAGAGAGTTATGACCAGTCAAAGTTCAGTTGACTTTTTAGGAGAAAACCCTAATTTTGAATCTTAGGGTTTTGTTGAATTTTGATCTTTCCTTGATGAATTATGATCATCCAATGATCAAATGATGAATCCTTTGACAAAATATGGATGTTGAAAAAAAAAATCATTTTTGACTGTCTGTTGACTTTTTTGGTCCAACGGGTTGTCTGTTGAATGTTTGAGCTGCTGACGGTGCGTCTGAGTGAATTGAAGTTTGAAAATTTGTATGATGGTACTTTGAGATATATGGAGGTCCATGAAATCCATTTGAGGTCTCAAAAACTTGTTTCTCCTGAAAAAACAAGAAACCCTAATTAGGGACTGTTTGTGTAGGAGACGGTTAAACGTACCTGATTTTTGTGCAGTTCTGAGTCTCTGCTAATCATGTGATATTCAGAAGACTTCTAGGACAAAAATCTTAAATTTTGAGTTGCAAAATATTGATTTGATTGATGGTACAAAACACTGAGAATTGTATTGTCAGCAGTTTGACTGTCAACTGACTGTTCAGGTATTAATGTAGCAGTTAGAGTGAAAAAACAACAGTCATAGTTAATTTTCTTTTTGTTGTTTTTGGTTTATGTGAAAGATGAAAATTTATTTACATGACTTGTTAAAAAAAAACAAACACAGACATAATAAATAATTAATATTTACTGTATGCGGGCAAAATTACCGATAACAACCCAGAAAATCATTTAATGCACAGAAAAATAAATATTTGACTGGCAGAAACACACAAAATATTATCTGAATAATTAAGCAACAGTACGACAAATAGTACAACATTTAATACTGACAGTACAAATATTACATACTATAATGAACGGTACGACGAGTAAACAGTACATTTAAGAAAATAAGAGACACGGCAAACTTTAAGAATGACGATTGATAACCCATGCTACAAATAATAACATGTAGATGATTGGGAGTGTCAACATCCCAGGTCCACATTTTTCCGGGCTATGTAGACAGAAGAAAGACATGATTACCACAACGACAGTGATGATCATAAGAAAACACGTTTCTACCCGCTTCGCCATTTTTGCTGGGGGATGCAGAGAGAATGAATATGAAGTAGAAATTTGAGAGATGAGTTTGAATTTGATGTGAGATTTTATGGAAAAAATGAGAGGTATTTATAGAATGAAAAGAAGGATAGAGACGTTGGGGAATGAAGTGATTCCGTACAAAAGGAAGATTTGATTGGAAGTAAGATTTGAAAGAAAGTGTAAGATAGTGTTGGAAAAAAGAGAGATGTATAGAATAAAGTTAGGATTTGATTTTTGAAAAAGAGATTTGAAAAGAGATTTTGAAAATAATGGAATGTAGTACAAAAGTTAGTGGGAAGCAAAAATTAATAATAATTTACTTGTTACCAGTACAATCTGAATCCCCGGACTCTGCGCCTGCAAAAGATTTAGCTATGTACCAATTGTGTTAGTACTATTTATCTGTAGATAAATTTCAAATAAATAGCGTGTGTGAAGTAATAAACAGTACTTGGCGTTTGTGTAAGAATAAATTCAACAGCAAGCAAAATACCGTATAAGAAAAATTCTAAAAACCAAGTATTCATAAATCAGGATATGAAAATCCAAGATTATATGGAACTCTTAATTTTTAGATTGAAGTTTTCTTGAAAAAAGATGCGGGCAAATTTTGGGGTATAACAGTTTCCCATATTCAATCTTCTTGAACCTGAAGAGATTTGTTTGAAATCTGAAGGTGGAAGATGATTGAATATTTTAAATGCCCTGAAAATTTGTACTTACCTTGATCGGAAGAGATGTTGGAAGTTGTCTTTGAATGTTGTCTGAGAAATGTTGTTGGTAGATTGGAACATTACCTGAGATGGGCTTCCAGATGCCATCTGGAAATTGTGTTGATTGTTTATTCACCAGAATGAATCCATTGATTATATCTTGATGAAGGATTTGAAAACCTCTGCGTTGACTGTTTCGGAACCGTCTTAGGTTACCGCTTTAAGTCTAGGAGGATGATCGTTATGGAACTGTCCAAAGTTTTTCCGCTTTAGATTTTGAAAGTTGATCGTTGTGGAACCGTCTGAGGTATCATCTTTAGATCTTTGATGGTAGATCGTTCTGGAACTGTCTGAGGTATCAGCTTTAGATCTTCGATGGTAGATCGTTCTGGAACCGTCTGAGGTATCAACTTTAGATCTTTGATGGTAGATCGTTCTGGAACCATCTGAGGTATCAGCTTTAGATCTGTGTTGCTTGTTTTTGAGTTGATAAGTGATTTGGAAAGAGAGATCCCTTCAGAATGAATCTTCGGCTTGATTATATCTGAGAGGACCAGTGGTCTGAATAGAATTTAGGGAAACACTGCATGTGATTGAGAACATCTTTGTTGAAGATATCCGTCTGCCTGAAAAAATCAAGTTAGTGATATGCAATGTTTATGATGCATGTAATGTATGTGTCAAGATTTTCGAACTAAAGGAGAAATATGCATGTTATGTTGTGTATGAATATGTGTATGATGTATGATGCATGATGTATGACTTGAGCGTATCAAGCTTCTGGTTGGAAGAATAAATCCCTGCTAGTCATCTAGAGATGAAGGTATTGTGATTGTTGATGATCTTTTGTCTTGTTCGAGTATCCTCGGCTGGGGAACTTCTTTGAGAACCACGGTACTCTGTTGAAGGATCTTCGACTACCGTTCGGGGATAAAAGGTAACTGGAAAGTTCTGATTTCGATGCCTTTTTAAGTGGGAATGAGGAAGATGCATAATCCTCCGATGCACTATTTGACCAAGTCCTGATGTGGAGATCACACCTTCAGGGGATAGTAATCTGGAACAGCCCTGCTGGGGGATAAGATTTCTCGAATCACTTTGCTTGGAGAGAAAAATCTTATCGAGGATTTTGCTGAGAAATGCATCTCTGTTGGAGATCTTTCTTCTGATGCCGGTTTCGGGATGATGTCCAAATGATTGGGACATTACCTGAATGTTATTCCTGTTTTTCTTGGTAAACATCAATCATATTCAAATGCACATGTTCATTCAAAATTATCATTGAACGGAACACAGTTGTACGCTTTATTCCCTAACTTTTTCCTAGGCTGCCTTTTCAGGTTTTCAGCCTACCGGGATAATTATATTTTTTTTGGTCTCTAACTTTTGCCTGGATCGCCCTTTCGGGTTTTCAATCCACCGAGACGCTCATTTTTTGCCTAAGTTGCCCTTTCAGGTTTTCAACTTAGCGAGCTTTTCTTCAAGAGAAGTACTTTTTGACTATGTCCGCATTCACAGGGTGTGGGAAATCCTCGCCATCCATAGTGGTAAGCAACATGGCACCGCCGGAGAATATTTTCTTGATTACAAATGGTCCCTCATAAGTGGGAGTCCACTTGCCCCTGGGATCACCTTGTGGTAAGATGATGCGTTTGACAACCAAGCCACCAGTTTGGTATGCCTGACTTTTGACTTTCTTGTTGAAGGCTTTAATCATGCGTTTTTGGTACAACTGACCATGACAAATAGCTGCGAGCCTCTTCTCATCAATCAAGTTTATCTGGTCCAACCGAGTCTGAATCCAGTCGTCTTCGTCTTGATCGGCTTCTTTCATAATCCTTAGGGAAGGAATCTGAATTTCAATTGGAAGAACTGCCTCCATACCATAGACTAAGGAGAATGGAGTTGCCCCTGTTGAAGTACGCGCAGAAGTGCGATAACCATGAAAAGTAAAAGGTAACATCTCATGCCAGTCTTTGTAGGTTACTATCATCTTTTGTATGATTTTCTTGATGTTTTTATTGGCAGCTTCTACTGCGCCATTCATCTTTGGTCGATATGGAGAGGAATTATGATGCTTGATCTTGAACTGTGTGCAAAGTTTAGTAATCATTCTGTTGTTTAGATTTGTGCCATTATCTGTGATGATCCTTTCAGGGATGCCATACCGACAAATGAGATTGTGTTTGATAAATCGGGCCATAACACTCTTAGTGACTGAAGCAAATGAAGCTGCTTCTACCCATTTTGTGAAGTAGTCAATGGCGACAAGGATAAAACGATGTCCGTTGGAGGCAGTAGGCTTGATTTCTCCAATCATATCAATAGCCCACATTGAAAAAGGCCAAGGAGCCGTCAGGACATTTAGCGGGACTAGAGGTACATGTACTTTGTCGGCATATATCTGGCATTTGTGACAGGTTCTGGAATGATGATGGCAGTCTGTCTCCATGGTAGACCAGTAATAACCTGCTCTTAGGATCTTTTTAGCCATTGTATGTCCACTTGAGTGAGTACCAAAGGCACCATCATGTATGTCTTCCATAATCTGTTCTGCTTCCTTCTTGTTTACACAACAAAGTAAAGTCGAGTCATGGTTGCGTTTGTATAGGGTCCCATTACTTAGAAAGAATTTGGCAGCAAACCTCCTTAGAAACTTTCTGTCGTTAATGGATGCCCCTTCAGGATACTCCTGAGCTTCGAGATACCTTTTTACTTCATGGAACCATGGTTTTTTTTCCGTTCCTTCGGCATCGATCTCATTGCAATAGGCTGGTTCGTCTTGTCTGTAAATGGTGATCATTGGCGCCTCGTTGTCCCACCTGACTTTGAACATGGATGACATGGTAGCTAATGCATCAGCTAGTTGATTTTCTTCGCGCGGGATGTGTTCAAAAGTGATTTCCTCGAAATACGGAATCAAACTCAGCACATATTCTTTGTAAGGAATTAGATTCGGGTGCTTCGTGTCCCATTCCTCTTTGACTTGATAAATCACAAGCGCCGAATCGCCGTAGACCTCTAGGAACTTGATTCTTAAATCAATTGCAGCTTTGAAACCCAAAATACATGCTTCGTACTCGGCTATATTGTTAGTGCAGTTGAAGCATAATCTGGCAGTGAATGGTGTGTAACCTCCTGCAGGGGATATGATCACAGCTCCGATGCCATTTCCAAGTGCATTAGAAGCTCCATAAAAAACCATAGTCCATCGGGATCTTGGCTCGGGTCCTTCTTCCGGTCCTGGTTGTTTGTAGTCATCGACTAGCATAATGTCATCATCTAGGAAGTCAAAGTTCAATGCTTGATAATCATCCACTGCTTGATGAGCCAGATGATCAGCTACCACACTTCCTTTGATTGCTTTTTGTGAAGTGTATTGAATGTGTTATACCCCAAAATTTGCCCACATATTTTTCAAGAAAACTCCAATCTGAAAATTAAGAGTCTCATATAATCATGGATTTTTATTTCAACAAATATCCTGACATATGAAATACTTAGTTTTCAGAATTTTTCTTATACAGTAATTTGGCTTGCAGTTGAATTTATTCTTACGCAAACGCCAAATACTGTTTATTACTTCACACATGCTATTTATTTATTTACAGATAAATAGTACTGACGCAATTGGTACAGAGTTAAATCTTTTTGCAGGCGCAGAATCAGTAAACTCATACTGTACTGGTAACAGTAAATATTAGTTATTTATTATGTCTGTGTTTTTCTAACAAGTCATGTAAATAAACTTTCATTTTTCACATAAAACAAAAAAAAAAAAAAACAAAAAAAAAAGAAAATTAACTTTGACTGTTGATTTTTCACTCTAACTGCTACATCAATACCTGAACAGTCAGTTGACAGCCAAACTGCTGGCAGTACAATTCTCAGTGTTTTGTACCATCAATCAAATCAATCTTTCACAATTCAAATTTCCAAGATTTTTGTGTTAGAAGTCTTCTAAATATCACACGATTAGCAGAAACTCAGCACTGCACAAAAATCAGGTACGCTTAACTGTCTCCTACACAAACAGTCCCTAATCAGGGTTTTTCTTGTTTTTACAGGAGCAACAAGTTTTTGAGAGCTCAAATGGATTTCATACACATCCATATATCTCAAAGTACCATCATACAAATTTTCAAACTTCAATTCACTCAGACGCACCGTCAGCAGCTCAAACAGTCAACAGACGACCCGTTTGACCAAAAAGTCAACAGACAGTCAAAAATGAAATTTTTTGTCAAAGTCCATATTTTGTCAAAGGATTCATCATTTGATCATTGGATGATCATAATTCATCAAGGAAAGATCAAAAATCAACAAAACCCTAAGATTCAAAATTAGGGTTTTTGCCTGAAAAGTCAACTCAACTTTGACTGATCATAACTCTCTCATCCTTCATCCAAAAAATTCAAACCAAAGCTTGTTTTGAAGGAAATTCAATTATCTTTCAAATGCCATTGATCCCATGGTCATTGGATTCACCATTTGAAAAATATGATCAAAGACATTACAGGTCATTTTCAAAGTCAACAAAAAGACACTTTTTTCAAAAGGACACACAAGGAGCTTCAAAAATCATTTTGACATGAGACCAAAGGCATTGGTTATAGGACTCTTTGAGGTTTCCAAAAAGTGCAAGATCTCCTTCATATGACAAAAATTGAAGGATTTACACCTTGTTGAAGTTGGCTAAATTTTGGGAAAATACATAAAATCAACATTGCTCAAAAATGTATTTTTTCCAAATGGGGCCAAGTTTTCAGCATTCAAACATCATTTCCATGATGATATGGGCCTCCCACGACCAAGACTAAGCCCATAACATTTTTCATCCATTTTTGCTTGATTTTTTCTTATTTTAAGATTAAATTAAAAGGAAAAAAGGAAGGATAAAGCATAGCTTATTTTCTAAGCTAAAGTCTCCACATGGGACTTAATTATGCAGCAAGGAAACCCATAAGTCAAGAGGTGTGGAGATCAAGCAATGGTGGCCTAAATTTTAAGCTTGAAAAGTCAAAAATTCAACAAAGCTCATGAATACTTCTTAGCTTATTTTCTAAGCACTCCATGGCTTATATAAAGGCAAGAATACTTCACAAACAAGAGGGAGCCAAGACACCCACGAAAATATAGCAAGCATAGCATAGAAACACACCAAACTTCTCTCAAAATTCCATAACTTTGTAATTTTCAATTTCATATTTCCAATCAATATCAATACAATACAATCATTCCAATCATCTTCTAAGATCATATAAAGTAAGAACAAACTCTTTGTGTGGTCCCATGAGAGTCGTATCACGTGCATAAGTGTTCTTCATATTCATACATGAACAATTTTCGTTTGCTTATACTTAATTAACCTCAATATAAACTAATCATTCTAATGAGTTCATGAGATCCTATAGGGCAGGTCTGGGCTTTAACATGTGAGTTTCCACGTGAGGATAGCTCTATGCCATTAACAAGTGTTCTTGCATGCTTAAGCCTTAACCTCTTCGAATCCATAGTTACAGTGTCCAAATGGCAAAACTAACACCACCATCGTGTTCAGGAGGTGATTTTAAGTAGATCTGGGTCACTTGTTTTTATCCCTAACACTTATTTTTGCAGGTTAATGAAGCCATCAAAAATGGCGTTTCTGACGTACAAATAGGGGAGGTTAAAAACCCCCGCTATCTGTTTAAAAAATAAAAGAGATGGAGGTTGAAGACGACCACGCGTCCAAGCGTGGTTCGTCAGTCAACTTGTCTTCGTCCACGCAGGCAAAAGTGGGGCCAGTCTGACTTACTAAAGGTCTTGATAATCCCACGTGACTGGTCAACACAAGTGTACCATATTCTCTTCAATCTGAGCCACATGATCAATCTCAAAGCCAATCCAACGCATCATACAAGCAGTCCATATCATGCACTATCCAGCCCATCACACCTGATAAGTATCCCTTTTAATTTCTATTTTATTTTCTATTTTATTTTAATTTCTTTGTTAAATTAATTAAAAATAGTTTTAAAAATCCAAAAAATACACAAAAAATATTTTTAGACTTCTAAAATAATATATTATTTTCTGAAATAAAAATATTTTATTTTTCTTCAAAATTTCAATATTTTGCATAATTAATTAGTATATATTTATATATTGGCTTTTTAATTATTCTAACCAATCAAAAAATCATAAAAAAAATTGTTCTTTGTGTTAAATATTGTTTATATATTATAAACTAATTTTGTACATATTTTGAATAATTTTCTCTTTAAGTTTTAATTATTTGTATAATTATTTGCATAATTATGTTTTAATTAACTTAAATCAATTTCAAATCAATTCCAAAAATTCCAAAAAAATTAGTTTTGTCTTAAAATTAATTAACAAATATTTTGTACATATTTTAAACTTAATCTCTAGGTTTAAATCAATTTTCATCTTTTTTTTCTTCATTTTAATTTAATTAATCATGCATTAATTATAATTAAAATAAATCATAAAAAATCCAAAAACATGCCTTTTATTTTTCTTGCAATTTAAATTCCTAGATAAATGTATAGGATGTCAAATTGATGTAAATAGGCTAGTTTACGTTTCCTGCAAAATCGATGTAATAGCGTAGATTTACTTTCCGCACTTTACATTTCCGCATTTTACTTTCCAGCATACATATAAACTGCGTGTATGTCAAAGATAAAATTGAACCGTTAGATCACTAACTTCAAAGATAAAATATCTGAATCCAAACACAATCACACTTGCACCTCTTCAGGTAATCCTTTTCATTCTTTCAAAATCAAAGTCAAATTCTACTATTTTGAGTACAAAATCGAACCTTGCTTTTATATCCGGTGAAAGGATAGATTTTTAAAGGAAATAGGATAAAGACCTTACAACTCAGGGTAGACCTCCT
Source organism: Vicia villosa (assembly GCF_029867415.1). Taxonomy (NCBI): domain Eukaryota; kingdom Viridiplantae; phylum Streptophyta; class Magnoliopsida; order Fabales; family Fabaceae; genus Vicia; species Vicia villosa. Next base: position 76,768 of record NW_026705774.1, on the reverse strand, counting down.
AGTTTGCTTGCTCAAATCAAAACAAACAAAATTCTCATACACTGTTGTATTTCAAAACAAAACTTTCAAAAAAGACAATACTTTGTATATATCCAAACACGGGTTATTACAAAGTTAACGTTCTTTTCAAAACATCTTTCGAAAGATAAACAAGCATTTTGTATACATCCACACACGGATCATTACAAAATTCAATTTACAAAAGTATTTGAAACCACATATGAGCAATTTCAGAGCAATTGAAAAGTCATCGAAAAACAAGTGAGCTAAGCAAACTTAAGAGCCCATGGATAACCATGGATACAAAGGGTGCTAACACCTTCCCTTTGTATAACCTACCCCCTTACCCAGAATTTCTTAAAGGTCTTTTTTCTGTTTCTTTTATAAACCTTTCCTTAATTGGATAAAATAAAAGGTCGGTGGCGACTCTATGAATTTTCAAAATGCGAAAGCATTAAGCAACAAAAAAGAGTCAGTTCACGTATCTCTACAGATCAGAGGTATGGCCCGGTATTAAAAAAAATCGGAGGTCCACAGAACTGGCGACTCTGCTGGGGACATACTTTCAAAAACAAAATGTTTTCAAAAGGGGTTACCTTAAGAGAATAGGTCGATGTTTTCAATTGTTTGACTTGGTTGCTTTATTTTTCAAAGGCTTGCTTGGGTATTTTGCTTGTGTGAAAGATTCTAACCTGAATCTCGAGATACCTTAAGTATATGACATTAGACCAAGGAAACTGTACGGCATGTACCGATACGGTTGAGCTGGTAGTCATCGTTAGTGCGACACTTTGGTTTATACTGATGTCCCTTGAAAACGATCAAGGAGTATATTAGGCTTCCGAAATGTCATTAAACACTAATTTGTCTTAGAACCTTTTTAGTTGAACTTGACTTGTGGCCTATTAAGTGGCTAGCTTTGAAATTGATCGAAGTTAGTTATCCTCGAGGAATATTTTGATCGGCCGCTCGAGCGCTGTATTGAGATGTTACTTCCAAGGATCATAGAACCCGAATACTATTCTAGGACAGGTTTTAACCAACTCAACTTCAGTGGGGAGGGTATCACCTATCAGCTCCATGCAAGCCTTTAAACCTAAGGCTATTGTTTGATTTGTTTTTGTGTGCCACATGTTTGCATCATAAGCATATCATTTTTTGCACCAGACACTTCAAGGATCAAAGAGTTTACCTTTGTTTTTGCAGGTAATGGCTCCCGCCACCAAAGATTACATCCGAATCAACATTTCAACGGTACCATCTGAGCTAAAAGACTTGGTGTCAGAATTCCCCAGGAATGTTCAATTCACTGAAAGGCATGGTCACCTACTCCATTTGGTTACCTCAAAATTTGAAGAAGACATGATACGGGTCCTGTTCCAGTTCTTTGACCCTGAACATCATTGCTTTACCTTTCCTGATTACCAGTTGGTACCCACTTTGGAAGAATTCTCTGAACTAATGGGATTGCCTGTTCGAAATCAATTACCTTTCACTGGTTTAGAAAGGATTCCAAAACCTGAAGTCATTGCTGCTGCTTTACATCTGCGGAAATCAGAAATCGAGTCCAATTGGGAAACAAAGAGTGGGGTTAAGGGTTTACTTGCCAAGTTCTTATTGGAAAAAGCTCGACTACTGCTAAAAAACAAAAGTTATCCAGCTTTTGAGGAAGTTATGGCACTTTTAATCTATGGGTTGGTTTTATTCCCTAATCCCGACCAGTTCATAAGTGTACACATCATCAACCTTTTCCTAATCCGTAACCCGGTACCAACATTGCTGGGAGACATTCTACATTCTCTACACACTCGTACCATGAAGAAACGAGGAACTCTCATGTGCTGTATACCACTACTGGCTAGGTGGTTTACATTTCATCTTCCCCGATCAGTGTTGAGAAATGAACAAAGAATTCAATGGTCTCACAGGATTATGTCTCTGTCTCATTCAGATATCCGGTGGAACAACTTCTTTCAAAGAGACATTACTATCATTGATCATTGTGGAGAGTACCCTAATGTGCCACTCCTTGGCATCAAAGGAGGCATCACTTACAATCCCTCTTTAGCTCTACGCCAATTCGGATATGCAAGGAGCAACGGTCCTCATGACATGATTATCCATGGCATTGTGTTTGATTACGAGAATGATTCTCATAGACACCGACGAAGGTTCATACATGCATGGGGCAGTGTCTATAGAATAGAAAGCAAAACTCTGGGGCAATGGAATTCTATCCCTATGGAACCTTACCTCAGATGGGTCCGCACTCATGCTCAGAAACTCCTTATGCCATATCCTGCTGTTCTACCTGTGACTATTGAACCAGAGGTCGAAGGATATGAACCTCAAGTTATTCTACACCCGGACATGCCAACTGACCTAGAAGAGTTGCAAAAATCTTGGGTTCAACTCAAAGAGGAAAGAGACACCTTCAAATCATACTGTCAGGATTATGAGAGAAGGATATTGGAGCTCACCGGACAGCTTCAAGAAGAACAGCAGATCAACACATTCCTGGGGGCAAAGAGAAAGCGTCCACGGGAGACCTGAAGGATCATTTACTTTATTTCTGTCTTGTAAGCCCAAATGAGGCAAAGAAAAAAAAGAAGCAAAAAAAAAGAGAAATGAATTGATTAACTAACGTTTGTTTCTTCTTTAACAAATCTAAACTCTAAGATCCTTGAAACATTGCACACACATTTCACTTCATGCATTGCATATACATTTCATACATTGCATTCATATACATTGCATTTGCATTTCATACATTGCATACACATGGCATCCAGTCATACACATTTCATAACAGGTTCTCATGACGGATTTCTCATCTCCTCGCTGTTTATTTCAGTCAGAAGAGATGGAATCCGAGGCAAGTATCAAGAATCTCGAAGCACAGAATGCCCAAGTTCAAGTGGCAATTCTGGAGCTGGCAAAAGGGCAACAAGAACTGAAAGCCCTGATAATCAAGAAGAAAAAGAAGCCCAAAGGATCTGTAGGTGTGAGTCACCTGAGAAGAAAGATCAAAATCCCAGTCAAAAAGTTCACAAAGCCACCGATCCCCGAGACAGTCGGTGATGATGAACAAGAAGACAATCAAAGCAACCAGGGTTCTGCTAAACCCTCTCTCTCTTCAAATGAAGAAAATGATCATTCTGGGGACGAACCGGACGATGAAAAATACCAACAGCTGGAAGACCGTATGAAAGCTATGGAGATACAAAAAATACCTGGCTTAGATTTCAATGATCTGGGGCTCATCTCGGATGTTGTTATCCCTCCAAAATTCAAAGTTCCTATCTTTGCAAAATATGATGGAGTTTCTTGCCCGAAACTACATCTGAGATCCTATGTGAGGAAGATACAACCTCATACAGCGGATAACAAATTGTGGATTCACTTCTTCCAAGAAAGTCTGTCGGGTACACAACACGAATGGTACTATCAGCTGGAAAATACCAAGGTTCATACTTGGGAAGAATTAGCTGCTGCTTTTTACAAACAGTACCAATACAATGCTGATCTTGCGCCAACCCGTACTCAACTAAGGGGCATGTCTATGGGACCAAAAGAAAGTTTCAAAGGATATGCACAAAAATGGAGAGATATGGCTGGAAGGGTTCAACCACCCTTATCTGATCGCGAACTAGTTGACATGTTCATGGGCACTTTAACTGGCCCTTTCTATAGCCATTTGCTGGGAAGCTCATCATCAGGTTTCACTGACCTGATACTGACCGGAGAACGTGTCGAAAGTGGCATTCAAAATGGAAAAATTCAAATAGGTTCCACCTCTGGTACTACAAAAAGGCCCATCAGCGGGAGAAATGAGGTCAATGCAACACAAATTCAAAAAAGTCACAAAAGTGAGCAGCATCAATCTGTAGGGGCAGTTCTGATCTCCGCATCTGCACCTCAAAAAGATCAACAGCCAAAATATACGCATCGACCAGATGCACCAAGAAGAAATTTCACCAAAATCAACATGCCAATTTCTCAGGCATTGCAGCACTTGCTAAAAGCAGATCTGATCACCTTAAGAGGTCCTCCAAAGAATGTCAACACTTCCTCTCCAAATTATCGCCCTGATGCAACATGTGCCTATCACTCAAACTGTCCAGGGCATGACGCAGATCACTGCTGGGCCTTGAAAAATAAAATACAAGATATGATAGATGCTGGTGAAATTAAGTTCGATCCTCCAGAAACTCCAAATGTCATCACTGCACCTATGCCAAAGCATGACAAAACTGTCAACGCTATCCTGGACACTGTTTACATCTATGATGTGAACGAATTATCAACTCCACTCTGCGAAGTCAAAGGAAAGCTAATCCGAGCTGGTTACTTTCCAAGATGTGATCCCGACTGCTTTTACTGCTCTTGCCTGCCCAATGGTTGTGAAAATCTGAGGATGGGAATTCAAAAATGGATGGATCGCCGTATCATTATGTTTGAGAGGCTCCCTTCTATGGACGTACTGTGCGAAGTCTTTGCAAACGGGATAAGAATAGAGGATGTCTCAGTGATCTCCAGCTTACCATTCAAAATCTCTGCCAAGGCTCCATTCAAAATTTCTGCTACACTCAAAGTGGCATCAGTAGTCATTGCTAGTCCAACTCCATTTCCATACTCCTCAGACAAAGCTGTCCCATGGGGATACGACACTAATGTTTATGTTCATGGAGTTAAGCAGGGTACCTCGACTGAAGAGACCGCAAAGTTAACTACTCCAACTGTGGGTAATATTGTGGGTACCAGCAAGATCACGAGAAGTGGAAGAATCTTTTCACCAGAAATTTCTCCAAATGTTGCTGCTGGTCTAGTCCGAGTCCCAGTTCCTAATCAAAATGTCAACGCTCGAGGCAAAGAGCCACAAGTTGAAAAAATTCAAACCCCGGTGGAGATCACTGCTGAGGATCCATCAAAGCAAGAAATGGAGGAAATATTGAAAATCATCTGCAAGAGTGATTACAATATTGTTGAGCAACTGGGGCACACTGCTTCAAAAATCTCAATGCTATCTCTGCTAAAATATTCAGAAGCTCATGCCAAAGCTCTGATGAAGTTCCTGAAAGCTGCGCATGTGCCTCAAGAGATCTCAGTCGACCAATTTGAGAATTGTGTTGCCAATCTAACCGTGAGCAATGGTCTCGGTTTCTCCGATGTGGATCTAACCCCTGCTGGAAAAAATCACAACAAAGCCTTACATATCTCCATTGAATGTAATGGCACCACTCTATCTCATGTGCTAGTAGATAACGGTTCTTCTCTGAACGTGTTACCGAAAACAGTACTAGAAAAGCTTGACTTCGAAGGAATTGTGTTACAGCCAAGTGATGTTGTGGTAAGAGCCTTTGACGGGTCAACCAGAACGGTATACGGAAAAGTGAATCTCCCAATCAGAGTGGGTTCTCAAATCTTTGATTCTATCTTTTACGTAATGGAAATTCACCCAGCCTACTCCTGTTTACTTGGACGCCCTTGGATACATGGGGCAAACGCTGTAACTTCTACCCTGCATCAGAAGTTAAAATATCCAGTAAAAGGAAAGATTGTCACAGTCTATGGCGAAGAGGAATATGTGGGTAGTCACCTAAGCAATTCCAAATATGTCGAGTTGGAGGACGAATTCATCGAAACTCCATGCCAATCATTTGAGGTGGTCTCTCCAGATGTCTCTGCCACCAAGCACATTCCTGCTACTCCAACTACAACTATGGCTTCTCTCAAAGATGCCAAAGCCATGATTGAACAGGGTGATTGCACAGTATGGGGACAGCTTCCCGATATACCCTACAAGTCTGACAAACTAGGTCTGGGCTATGATAGTGAAAATCAAAAGAATGATCAAAGTCCTCGTTCTGGAGGATTAATGTCACACTTCGTCAGCCAAGAAGTAAACGCTATTGAAGATGAAGGAGTGTTCTTGAACCATATCATTCAGCCATATCCAGATGAAATTCCACCCATTTCCATGGGAATGTGGGATGCTGTGGGAGAACCAAACGGCGGATATAATTATCAGTATGCCGAACCTCAGAATTCTTATATTGCTATAGAGGACCTTACCCCGACTGGATGGGGTGATGAAGTTGGAAATGATCAAATTTTCACAAGTCCCGCCACTGAGCAATATCAAAATCCACCCAAAGAAGTATGGGACACGCTAGGAGAACCCAGCGGCAAATATGACTATATGGTGAAATATTCCGCTCCTCCGAGCTCACAAATTGCCATGGAGGACATTGTCCCAACTGGATGGGATGAACAGTACGATGACAACTTTGCTCTCGAAAAAGCCAGAGAAATACCAAGTAACGAGGGTTGCTATCTGTCAGCATACACTCCTCATCAAGATGCACAAGTCTCTATTCAAGACATCATCCCGACTTCATGGGACGGCCTTATCGAGCATCTCGCTCAGCCAACAGAGATATCTCAGCCTGGGCTCTCGTATCCAGCAGAGTATATCCCTTATCCCGAAGGATCACCGGCTCATTTTCCCACTAATGAAATCAATGCTGTGGGAGATGAAAAAGACAACTGCAACTGGAACAGCTGGGTACCCCCTGCTCACAACAGTGGATTGAACAACTGGAAAGCTGAGGATGTGATCTCCTTTGACCAGGAGTAAATGCCATTTCCTGTTTTCTTTGTGTATATTGTGCAAAGATAAAAGTGGTTCCTGAACAATCGAACCATGAGCTTGAAAGCCGTGTGCCTTAGCACACTGGTCCTTCTACAAGGGCTTATCATATCATGATCATGTGCATTCAATAAAATCATGGGACGCTTGCATAGTTAAATTTTGTGATCCTTTTTCCTTCTTTCTTCGCTTTCAAATAGCTATGCTTTTTTCTTCACACATACTCACATAATTAACTTGCAGATTCACATACACTCTGGATCCAGTCAACAACGATTCTGCTATTGCCCGTCATGACTTTGAAAATCCGATCTACCAAACTGAGGACGAAAGTGAGGAAGATTGTGAAGTGCCAAGAGAACTTGCAAGGCTGCTAGAACAAGAAGACAAGGCCATACAGCCTCATGAGGAACCAAATGAGGTCATTAACTTGGGCAACAACGAAGAAAAGAAAGAAGTCAAAATAAGGGCTGATTTAGAACACAGCGTCAAGCAAAGACTGATTCAAATGCTGCGAGACTACGTCGAGATATTCGCCTGGTCCTATGAGGATATGCCAGGCCTTGACACGGACATCGTAGTTCATCGCCTACCAATCAAAGAAGGTAGCACTCCGGTCAAACAGAAACTACGAAGGAGTAGGCCTGATATGTCAAAAAAGATCAAAGACGAGGTTGAAAAACAGTTCAATGCCGGATTCCTAAAAGTTGTAAGTTATCCTCCATGGATAGCTAACATCGTCCCTGTACCTAAAAAAGACGGGAAAGTCAGAATGTGCGTGGACTACAGAGATCTGAATCGGGCAAGCCCCAAAGATGATTTCCCTTTACCACACATCGATGTACTGGTTGACAATACCGCACAATGCAAGGTATTCTCCTTTATGGACGGATTCTCAGGGTACAATCAAATCAAGATGGCACCCGAAGACATGGAAAAAACAACCTTCACAACACCTTGGGGAACCTTTTGTTACAAAGTAATGCCCTTTGGTCTGAAAAACGCCGGAGCCACCTATCAACGTGCAATGGTAGCGCTATTTCATGATATGATTCATCAAGAAATAGAGGTGTATGTCGATGACATGATTGCAAAATCCAACACCGAGGAAGAACATTTGGGTCATTTACACAAGTTGTTTGACAGACTCAAGAAATACAAGTTGCGACTGAACCCAAATAAGTGTACTTTTGGAGTAAGATCCGGCAAACTCTTAGGTTTCATCGTCAGCAGCAAAGGTATTGAGGTTGATCCCGCCAAGGTTAAAGCCATTCAAGAAATGCCTATACCTCGTACCGAGAAACAAGTCAGAGGATTCTTGGGACGTCTAAATTACATCGCCCGATTCATTGCCCACATGACTACTACTTGTGTGCCGATCTTCAAACTGTTGAAGAAAGATCAAGTGGAAAGGTGGAATGACCAATGCCAGTTAGCCTTTGACAAAATCAAGGAATATCTCCAAAAACCTCCAATCTTGTTGCCACCTGTGGAAGGCAGACCTCTGATAATGTACCTAACTGTGTTATAAGACTCAATGGGGTGTGTACTAGGACAACATGACGAATCCGGCCGAAAGGAGCACGCAATCTACTATCTTAGCAAAAAGTTTACCGATTGTGAAACAAGATACTCACTACTCGAAAAAACTTGTTGTGCCTTAGCTTGGGCAGCTCGCCGACTAAGACAGTACATGCTAAATCACACCACTTTCCTAATCTCCAAAATGGATCCCATCAAATACGTGTTCGAAAAACCTGCTCTCTCTGGAAGAATAGCAAGATGGCAAATGATCTTGACAGAATATGACATTCAATACACTTCACAAAAAGCAATCAAAGGAAGTGTGGTAGCTGATCATCTGGCTCATCAAGCAGTAGATGATTATCAAGCATTGAACTTTGACTTCCCAGACGAAGACATTATGCTAGTCAATGACTACAAACAACCAGGACCAGAAGAAGGACCCGGGCCAGGATCCCGGTGGACTATGGTTTTTGACGGAGCTTCTAATGCACTTGGCAATGGCATCAGAGCTGTGATCATTTCCCCCGCAGGAAGTCATACACCATTCACTGCCAGGTTATGCTTCAATTGCACTAACAATATAGCCGAATACGAAGCATGTATTCTGGGTCTCAAAGCTGCAATCGATCTAAGAATCAAATTCCTGGAAGTCTACGGAGACTCGGCCTTGGTAATCTACCAAGTCAAAAGGGAATGGGACACAAAGCACCCGAATCTAATTCCTTACAAAGAATATGTGCTGAGTTTGATTCTTTACTTCGAAGAAATCACTTTCGAACACATCCCACGCGAGGAAAATCAACTAGCTGATGCTTTAGCTACCATGTCATCCATGTTCAAAGTCAGGTGGGACAACGAGGCGCCTATGATCACCATCTACAGGCAAGATGAACCATCCTATTGCAATGAGATCAATACCGAAGGAACCGAGGAAAAACCATGGTTCCATGAAGTAAAAAGATATCTCGAAGCTCAGGAGTACCCTGAAGGGGCATCCATTAATGACAGAAAGTTTCTAAGGAGATTTGCTGCTAAATTCTTTCTAAGCAATGGAACCCTATACAAACGCAACCATGACTCGACTTTACTTCGCTGTGTAAACAAGATGGAAGCAGAACAGATCATGGAAGAAATACACAATGGTACCTTCGGTACTCATTCCAGTGGACATACAATGGCTAAAAAGATCCTTAGAGCAGGTTATTACTGGTCTACCATGGAAACAGACTGCCACCATCACTCCCGAACATGTCACAAATGCCAGATATATGCTGACAAAGTACATGTACCTCCAGTTCCATTAAGCGTCCTGACGGCTCCTTGGCCTTTTGCAATGTGGGGTATTGATATGATTGGAGAAATCAAACCTACTGCCTCCAACGGACATCGCTTTATCCTGGTCGCTATTGACTACTTCACAAAGTGGGTAGAAGCAGCTTCATTTGCTTCTGTCACCAAAAATGTGGTGGCCCGGTTCATCAAATACAATCTCATTTGTCGGTACGGCATCCCTGAACGGATTATCACGGACAATGGCACAAATCTAAACAACAGAATGATTACTGAACTTTGCACACAGTTCAAGATCAAACATCATAATTCTTCTCCATATCGACCAAAGATGAACGGCGCGGTGGAAGCTGCCAACAAGAACATCAAGAAAATCATACAAAAAATGACAGTAACCTACAAAGACTGGCATGAGATGTTACCTTTTGCTCTTCATGGTTATCGCACATCTGCGCGTACTTCAATAGGGGCAACTCCATTTTCCTTAGTCTATGGTATGGAGGCAGTTCTTCCAATTGAAATTCAGATTCCTTCCCTAAGGATTATGAAAGAAGCCAATCTAGACGAAGACGATTGGATTCAAACACGGTTGGACCAGATAAATTTGATTGATGAGAAAAGGCTCGCCGCTATTTGTCATGGTCAGCTATACCAAAAGCGTATGATCAAAGCCTTCAACAAAAAAGTCAAAAGTCAAGCATACCAAACTGGTGGCTTGGTTGTCAAACGCATCATCTTACCACAAGGTGATCCCAGAGGCAAATGGACTCCCACCTACGAGGGACCATTCATAATCAAGAAAATATTCTCCGGCGGCGCCATGTTGCTTACCACCATGGATGGCAAGGATTTCCCACATCCTGTGAATGCTGACATAGTCAAAAAATACTTCTCTTAAAAAAAGAAAAAAAAACAGCTCGCTAAGTTGAAAACCTGAAAGGGCAACTTAGGCAAAAATGAGCGTCTCGGTGGATTGAAAACCCGAAAGGGCGATCCAGGCAAAAATTAGAGACTAAACAAAAAATCCCGGTAGGCTGAAAACCTGAAAGGGCGGCCTAGGCAAAAGTTAGGGAATGAAGCATACAACTGTGTTCCGTTCAGCTGCCTACTCACCATCAAGATTCAACACCTCAAAGACACCGATCAGTCTAATCACTTTCTTCCAACAAGTGAGGGATGAGATGCTCGAAGACAGATTGGCAATAGCAGAGTTGAAACTTGACTGGATCATTTTCACATAGCTATTTATCTTCATAAATATTTTTCAAAACTTTCTGACAGTTTCCTACTTCTAGGATTGTTGTCTCCCTGTGCTAACCCGCCTATCATGGCTCTTTTCAATGCAGCTCTTTCAAAAATCACTATTTTCATTTCTTCTGTTTTAAATACGTAAGCATCCCAATGATAATTTTGAATGAACATATGCATTTGAATATGATTGATGTTTACCAGGAAAAACAGGAATGGCATTCAGGAAATGTCCCAGCCAGCTGGACATCATTCCATCAGAAGAAAATCCCCAAGGGAAGCGCATTTCTCAGCAAATTCCTCAAAAAGATTTTCTCTTCAAAAGAAGTCTTATTCCCCAGCAGGGTTGTTCCAGATTACTATCTTCAGAAGGTGTGATCCCCGCACCCGGACTTGGTCAGATAGTGCATCGGAGGATTATGCATCTTCCTCATTCCCATTTGAAAGGGCATCAGAACTTCCAGTTACCTTCGATTCCCCAAACAGTAGTCAAAGATCCTTCAACGGGATACTCGGGTTCTCAAAGAATTTCCCCATACGAGGGTACTCAAGCAAGACAAAAGATCATCAACGATCACAATACATTCATGTCCAGCTGACTAGCGGGAATTTATTTTTCCAATTAGAAGCTTGACATCACATTCATACATTCATACATTCATACATTCACATATTCATACATCATACATCATGCATCATGTTCATGCGCATATTCATACACAACATCACATACATGTTTCTCCGGAAATATCTCACATTTACATGCATCATAAACATTGCATATCACTAACTTGATTTTTCAGGTAGGCAGATATCTTCAACAAAGATGTTCTCAATCACATGCCGTGTTCACCTGAATTCCATGAACGGTTCTCTCAGATATAATCAAGCCGAAGATTCATTCTGATCACTTACCAACTCAAAAACAGGCATCACAGATCTAAAGCGATACCTCAGACGGTTCCAGAACGATCTAGCATCACAGATCTAAAGCGATACCTCAGACGGTTCCAGAACGATCTAACGTTGCAGATCTAAAGCGATACCTCAGACGGTTCCAGAACGATCTAACATTGCAGATCTAAAGCGGTACCTCAGACGGTTCCAGAACGATCTAACGTTGCAGATCTAAAGCGATACCTCAGACGGTTCCAGAACGATCTAACGTTGCAGATCTAAAGCGATACCTCAGACGGTTCCAGAACGATCTAACATTGCAGATCTAAAGCGATACCTCAGACGGTTCCACAATGATCAACTTCCAAAATCTAAATCGGAAAAACTTTGGACAAGTTCCGTAACGATTATCTTCCAAGACTTAAAGCGGTAACCTTGGAGGTTCCGAAACAGTCAACACAAAGACTTTCAAATCCTTCATCAAGATATAATCAATGGATTCATTCTGATGAACAAACCCTCAACCCATTTACCAGGAGGCATCTGAAAGCCCATCTCAGGTAATGTTCCAATCTGCCAACAACATTTCGCAGACGACATTCAAATGCAACTTCCAACATCTCTTCTGATCAAGGTAAGTGCAAATTTTCAGGGCATCTAAATATTCAATCATCTTCTACCTTCAGATTTCAGACAATCTCTTCAGGTTTAAGAAGATTGAATAGGGGCAACTGTTATACCCCAAAATTTGCCCACATATTTTTCAAGAAAACTCCAATCTGAAAATTAAGAGTCTCATATAATCATGGATTTTTATTTCAACAAATATCCTGACATATGAAATACTTAGTTTTCAGAATTTTTCTTATACAGTAATTTGGCTTGCAGTTGAATTTATTCTTACGCAAACGCCAAATACTGTTTATTACTTCACACATGCTATTTATTTATTTACAGATAAATAGTACTGACGCAATTGGTACAGAGTTAAATCTTTTTGCAGGCGCAGAATCAGTAAACTCATACTGTACTGGTAACAGTAAATATTAGTTATTTATTATGTCTGTGTTTTTCTAACAAGTCATGTAAATAAACTTTCATTTTTCACATAAAACAAAAAAAAACAAAAACAACAAAAAAAAAGAAAATTAAATTTGACTGTTGATTTTTCACTCTAACTGCTACATCAATACCTGAACAGTCAGTTGACAGCCAAACTGCTGGCAGTACAATTCTCAGTGTTTTGTACCATCAATCAAATCAATCTTTCACAATTCAAATTTCCATGATTTTTGTGTTAGAAGTCTTCTGAATATCACACGATTAGCAGAAACTCAGCACTGCACAAAAATCAGGTACGCTTAACTGTCTCCTACACAAACAGTCCCTAATCAGGGTTTTTCTTGTTTTTACAGGAGCAACAAGTTTTTGAGAGCTCAAATGGATTTCATACACATCCATATATCTCAAAGTACCATCATACAAATTTTCAAACTTCAATTCACTCAGACGCACCGTCAGCAGCTCAAACAGTCAACAGACGACCCGTTTGACCAAAAAGTCAACAGACAGTCAAAAATGAAATTTTTTGTCAAAGTCCATATTTTGTCAAAGGATTCATCATTTGATCATTGGATGATCATAATTCATCAAGGAAAGATCAAAAATCAACAAAACCCTAAGATTCAAAATTAGGGTTTTTGCCTGAAAAGTCAACTCAACTTTGACTGATCATAACTCTCTCATCCTTCATCCAAAAAATTCAAACCAAAGCTTGTTTTGAAGGAAATTCAATTATCTTTCAAATGCCATTGATCCCATGGTCATTGGATTCACCATTTGAAAAATATGATCAAAGACATTACAGGTCATTTTCAAAGTCAACAAAAAGACACTTTTTTCAAAAGGACACACAAGGAGCTTCAAAAATCATTTTGACATGAGACCAAAGGCATTGGTTAGAGGACTCTTTGAGGTTTCCAAAAAGTGAAAGATCTCCTTCATATGACAAAAATTGAAGGATTTACACCTTGTTGAAGTTGGCTAAATTTTGGGAAAATACATAAAATCAACATTGCTCAAAAATGTATTTTTTCCAAATGGGGCCAAGTTTTCAGCATTCAAACATCATTTCCATGATGATATGGGCCTCCCACGACCAAGACTAAGCCCATAACATTTTTCATCCATTTTTGCTTGATTTTTTCTTATTTTAAGATTAAATTAAAAGGAAAAAAGGAAGGATAAAGCATAGCTTATTTTCTAAGCTAAAGTCTCCACATGGGACTTAATTATGCAGCAAGGAAACCCATAAGTCAAGAGGTGTGGAGATCAAGCAATGGTGGCTTAAATTTTAAGCTTGAAAAGTCAAAAATTCAACAAAGCTCATGAATACTTCTTAGCTTATTTTCTAAGCACTCCATGGCTTATATAAAGGCAAGAATACTTCACAAACAAGAGGGAGCCAAGACACCCACGAAAATATAGCAAGCATAGCATAGAAACACACCAAACTTCTCTCAAAATTCCATAACTTTGTAATTTTCAATTTCATATTTCCAATCAATATCAATACAATACAATCATTCCAATCATCTTCTAAGATCATATAAAGTAAGAACAAACTCTTTGTGTGGTCCCATGAGAGTCGTATCACGTGCATAAGTGTTCTTCATATTCATACATGAACAATTTTCGTTTTCTTATACTTAATTAACCTCAATATAAACTAATCATTCTAATGAGTTCATGAGATCCTATAGGGCAGGTCTGGGCTTTAACATGTGAGTTTCCACGTGAGGATAGCTCTATGCCATTAACAAGTGTTCTTGCATGCTTAAGCCTTAACCTCTTCGAATCCATAGTTACAGTGTCCAAATGGCAAAACTAACACCACCATCGTGTTCAGGAGGTGATTTTAAGTAGATCTGGGTCACTTGTTTTTATCCCTAACACTTATTTTTGCAGGTTAATGAAGCCATCAAAAATGGCGTTTCTGACGTACAAATAGGGGAGGTTAAAAACCCCCGCTATCTGTTTAAAAAATAAAAGAGATGGAGGTTGAAGACGACCACGCGTCCAAGCGTGGTTCGTCAGTCAACTTGTCTTCGTCCACGCAGGCAAAAGTGGGGCCAGTCTGACTTACTAAAGGTCTTGATAATCCCACGTGACTGGTCAACACAAGTGTACCATATTCTCTTCAATCTGAGCCACATGATCAATCTCAAAGCCAATCCAACGCATCATACAAGCAGTCCATATCATGCACTATCCAGCCCATCACACCTGATAAGTATCCCTTTTAATTTCTATTTTATTTTCTATTTTATTTTAATTTCTTTGTTAAATTAATTAAAAATAGTTTTAAAAATCCAAAAAATACACAAAAAATATTTTTAGACTTCTAAAATAATATATTATTTTCTGAAATAAAAATATTTTATTTTTCTTCAAAATTTCAATATTTTGCATAATTAATTAGTATATATTTATATATTGGCTTTTTAATTATTCTAACCAATCAAAAAATCATAAAAAAAATTGTTCTTTGTGTTAAATATTGTTTATATATTATAAACTAATTTTGTACATATTTTGAATAATTTTCTCTTTAAGTTTTAATTATTTGTATAATTATTTGCATAATTATGTTTTAATTAACTTAAATCAATTTCAAATCAATTCCAAAAATTCCAAAAAAATTAGTTTTGTCTTAAAATTAATTAACAAATATTTTGTACATATTTTAAACTTAATCTCTAGGTTTAAATCAATTTTCATCTTTTTTTTCTTCATTTTAATTTAATTAATCATGCATTAATTATAATTAAAATAAATCATAAAAAATCCAAAAACATGCCTTTTATTTTTCTTGCAATTTAAATTCCTAGATAAATGTATAGGATGTCAAATTGATGTAAATAGGCTAGTTTACGTTTCCTGCAAAATCGTTGTAATAGCGTAGATTTACTTTCCGCACTTTACATTTCCGCATTTTACTTTCCAGCATACATATAAACTGCGTGTATGTCAAAGATAAAATTGAACCGTTAGATCACTAACTTCAAAGATAAAATATCTGAATCCAAACACAATCACACTTGCACCTCTTCAGGTAATCCTTTTCATTCTTTCAAAATCAAAGTCAAATTCTACTATTTTGAGTACAAAATCGAACCTTGCTTTTATATCCGGTGAAAGGATAGATTTTTAAAGGAAATAGGATAAAGACCTTACAACTCAGGGTAGACCTCCTAGTTTGCTTGCTCAAATCAAAACAAACAAAATTCTCATACACTGTTGTATTTCAAAACAAAACTTTCAAAAAAGACAATACTTTGTATATATCCAAACACGGGTTATTACAAAGTTAACGTTCTTTTCAAAACATCTTTCGAAAGATAAACAAGCATTTTGTATACATCCACACACGGATCATTACAAAATTCAATTTACAAAAGTATTTGAAACCACATATGAGCAATTTCAGAGCAATTGAAAAGTCATCGAAAAACAAGTGAGCTAAGCAAACTTAAGAGCCCATGGATAACCATGGATACAAAGGGTGCTAACACCTTCCCTTTGTATAACCTACCCCCTTACCCAGAATTTCTTAAAGGTCTTTTTTCTGTTTCTTTTATAAACCTTTCCTTAATTGGATAAAATAAAAGGTCGGTGGCGACTCTGTGAATTTTCAAAATGCGAAAGCATTAAGCAACAAAAAAGAGTCAGTTCACGTATCTCTACAGATCAGAGGTATGGCCCGGTATTAAAAAAAATCGGAGGTCCACAGAATGTCATATTCTGTTAAGATCATTTGCCATCTTGCTATTCTTCCCGAGAGAGCAGGTTTTTCGAACACGTACTTGATAGGATCCATTTTGGAGATTAGGAAAGTGGTGTGATTTAGCATATACTATCTTAGTCGGCGAGTTGCCCATGCTAAGGCACAACAAGTTTTTTCGAGTAGTGAGTATCTTGTTTCACAATCGGTAAACTTTTTGCTAAGATAGTAGATTGCATGCTCCTTTCGGCCGGACTCGTCATGTTGCCCCAGTACACACCCCATTGAGTCTTCTAACACAGTTAGGTACATTATTAGAGGTCTTCCTTCCACTGGTGGTAATAAGATTGGCGGTTTTTGGAGATACTCTTTGATTTTGTCAAAGGCTAGTTGGCATTTGTTATTCCACCTTTCCACTTGATCTTTCTTCAACAGTTTGAAGATCGGCACACAAGTAGTAGTCATGTGGGCAATAAATCGGGCAATGTAATTTAGACGTCCCAAGAATCCTCTGACCTGTTTCTCGGTACGGGGTATAGGCATTTCTTGAATGGCTTTGACCTTGGCAGGATCAACCTCAATACCTTTGCTGCTGACGATGAAACCTAAGATTTTGCCGGATCTTACTCTGAAAGTACACTTGTTCGGATTCAGTCGCAACCTGTGTTTCTTGAGCCTGTCAAACAGCTTGTGTAGATGACCCAGAAGTTCTTATTCGGTGTTGGATTTTGCAATCATATCATCGACATACACCTCTATCTCCTGATGAATCATATCATGGAACAAAGCTACCATGGCACGTTGATATGTAGCTCCTGCATTCTTTAAACCGAAGGGCATTACTTTGTAACAAAAGGTTCCCCAGGGTGTTGTGAAAGTTGTTTTTTCCATATCCTCGGGTGCCATCTTGATTTGATTGTACCCTGAGAATCCATCCATGAAGGAGAATACCTTGCATTGTGCGGTATTGTCAACCAATACATCGATGTGAGGTAAAGGGAAATCATCTTTGGGGCTTGCCCGGTTCAGATCTCTGTAGTCTATTCACATTCTGACTTTCCCATCTTTTTTGGGCACCGGTACTATGTTAGCTATCCAAGGAGGATAACTCACAACTTTCAGAAAACCGGCATTGAATTTCTTTTCAACCTCGTCTTTGATCTTTTTTTACATATCAGGCCTACTCCTCCGTAGTTTTTGCTTGACTGGAGTGCTACCTTTTTTGGTTGGCAGGCGATGAACCACAATGTCCGTGTCAAGGCCTGGCATATCTTCATAGGACCAGGCGAATATCTCGACGTAGTCTTGCAACATTTAAATCAGTCTTTGCTTGACACTGTTTTCTAAATCAACCCCTATTTTGACTTCTTTCTTTTCTTCGTCGCTGCCCAAGTTGATAACCTCAATTGGTTCCTCCTGAGGCTGTATAGCCTTCTCTTCTTGTTCTAACAGCCTAGCAAGTTCTCTTGGTACTTCACAATCTTCCTCACTTTCGTCCTCAGTTTGGTAGATCGGATTTTCAAAGTCATGACGGGCAATAGCAGAATCGTTATCGAATGGATCCAAAGTGTATGTGAATCTGCATTTATTTATGTGGGTGTGTGTAAGAAAACATAGCTATTTGAAAAGAAAAGAAAGAAAAAGGATCACAAAATTTGAATATGCAAACGTCCAATGATTTTATTGAATGAACATGATCATGATATGACTAGCCCTTATAAAAGGACCAGTGTGCTTCGGGCAAGGCACACGGCTTTCAAGTTCATGGTTCAATAGTACAGGAACCATTTTTATCTTTGCACAATATAAACAAAGAAAACAGGAAATTGCATTTACTCCTGATCAAAGGAGATCACACCCTCAGCTTCCCAGTTGTTCAATCCACTGTTGTGAGCAGGGAGTATCCAGCTGTTCCAATTGCAGTTGCCTTCTTCATCTTCCACAGCATTGATTTCATTAGTGGGGAAATGAGCCGGTGATCTTTCGGGATAAGTGATATACTCTGCTGGATACGAGAGCCCAGTCTGAGATATCTCTGTTGGTTGAGCGAGATGCTCGATAAGGCCGTCCCATCCAGTCGGGATGATGTTTTGGATAGAGACTTGTGCATTCTGGTGAGGGGTGTATTATGACAGAAAGTAACCCTCGTTATTTGGTGTTTCCCTGGCTTCTTCGAGAGTAAAATTGTCGTCGTAATGTTCATCCCATCCAGTTGGGACAATGTCTTCCATGGCGATTTATGAGCTCGGAGGAGCGGAATATTTTACCATAAAGTCATATTTGCCACTTGGCTCTCCCAGCGTATCCCATACTTCTTTAGGTGGATTTTGATATTTCTGAGTGCTGGGACTTGTGAGACTTTTGTCATTCTCAAATTGATCACCCCATCCAGTTGGGGTAATATCTTCCATAGCAATAAAAGAACTCTGAGGTGCCGTATATTGATAATTATACCCGCCGTTTGGTTCTCCCAAAGTATCCCACATTCCCATGGGAAGGGGTAGAATTTCATCTGGATATGGCTGAATGATATGGTTCAAGAACACTCCATCATCTTCAATAGCGTTCACTCCTTGGCTGATGAAATGTGACATTAATCCTTCAGAATAAGGACTTTGATCGTTCTTTTGATTTCCACTATCATAGCCCAGGCCTAGCTTGTCGGACTTGTAAGGTATATCGAGGAGCTGTCCCCATACTGTGCAATCACCTTTTTCGATCATAGCTTTGGCATCTTTGAGAGAATCCATAGTTGGAGTTACTTATGTAGTTGGAGTGGCAGAAATATGCTTGGTAGTAGAGATATCTGGAGAGACCACCTCAAAAAATTGGCAGGGAGTTTCGATGAATTCATCATCCAACTCAACATACTTGGAATTGCTCAGGTGGCTAACCACGTATTCCTCTTCGCCATAAACTGTGACAATCTTTCCTTTTACTGGATACTTCAACTTCTGATGCAGGGTAGAAGTTACAGCATTTGCCCCATGTATCCAAGGGCGTCCAAGTAAACAGGAATATGCTGGGTGAATTTCCATTACGTAAAAGGTAGAATCAAAGATATGAGAGCCCACTCTGATTGGGAGATTCACCTTTCCGTATACTGTTCTTGTTGACCCGTCGAAGGCTCTTACCACAACATCGCTTAGTTGTAACACAATTCCTTCGAAGTCAAGCTTTTCCAGTACTGTTTTTGGTAACACGTTCAAAGAAGAGTCGTTATCTACCAGCACATGAGATAGAATGGTGCCATTACATTCAATGGAGATATGTAGGGCTTTATTGTGATTTTTTCCAGCTGGGGTCAGATCTACATCAGAGAAACCGAGGCCATTATTCACTGTTAGATTGGCAACACAATTTTCAAATTGATCGACTGAAATCTCTTGAGGCACATGTGCAGCTTTCAGGAACTTCATCAGAGCCTTGGCATGAGCTTCTGAATACTTTAGCAGAGACAGCATTGAGATTTTTGAAGCAGTGTGCCCCAGTTGTTCGACAATATTGTAATCACTCTTGCAGATGATTTTCAATATTTCATCCATTTCTTGCTTTGATGGATCCTCAACAGTGACTTCCACCGGTATTTGAACTGGTTCAACTTGTGGTTCTTTGCCTCGAGCGTTGACATCTTGATTAGGAGCTGGGACCTGGACTGGATTAGTAGCAACATTTGGAGAAATTTCTGGTGAGAAGATCCTTCCACTTCTCGTAATCCTGCTGGTACCCACAATATTATCCACAGTTGGAGTAGTTAACTTCGTGGCCTCTTCAGTCGAGGTATCCTGTTTGACTCCATGGACATAAACATTAGTGTCGTAACCCCACGGGACAACTTTGTCTGAGGAGTAAGGAAATGGAGTTGGACTAGCAATGATTACTGATGCCACTTTGAGTGTAGCAGAAATTTTGAAAGGAGTCTTGGCAGAGATTTTGAATGGTAAGTTGGAAACCACTGAGACATCCTCTATTCTCATCCCGTTTGCAAAGACTTCGCATAAAACGTCCATAGAAGGGAGCCTCTCAAACATAATGATACGGCGATCCATCCACTTTTGAATTCCCATTCTCAGATTTTCACAACCGTTGGGAAGGCATGTGCAATAAAAGCAATCAGGGTCACAACCTGGAAAGTAACCAGCTTGGATTAGCTTTCCTTTGACTTCGAGGAGCGGAGTTGACAATTCGTTCACATCATAGATGTAAGCGGTGTCTAGGATAGCATTAACAATTTTGTCATGCTTCGGCATAGGTGGCGTGATGACATTTGGAGTTTCTGGAGGATCGAACTCAATTTCCCCAGCATCTATCATGTCTTGTATTTTATTTTTCAGGGCCCAACAGTGATCTGCGTCATGTCCTGGAGAGTTTGAGTGATACGCACACGTTGCATCGGGGTGATAACTCGGAGAGGAAGTGTTGACATTCTTTGGAGGATCTTTCAATGTGATCAGATCTGCTTTTACAAATGTTGCAATGCCTGAGAGATCGGCATATTGATTCTGGTGAAATTTCTTCTTGGCGCATCTGGTCGACGCGTATATTTTGGCTGTTGATCTTTTTGAGGTGCAGATGCGGAGATCAGAACTGCCCCTACAGATTGGTGCTGCTCACTTTTGCGACCTTTCTGAATTTGCGTTGTATTGACCTCATTCCTCCCATTGATGGGCCTTTTTGTAGTACCAGAGGAAGAGCCTATTTCGACACGTTCTCCAGTCAATATCAGGTCAGTGAAACCTGATGATGAGCTTCCCAGCAAATGACTATAGAAAGGGCCAGTTAGAGTGCCCATGAACATGTCGACCAGCTCGCGATCAGATAAGGGTGGTTGAACCCTTCCAGCCATATCTCTCCACTTTTGTGCATATCCTTTGAAACTTTCTTTTGGCGCCATGGACATGCCCCTTAGTTGAGTACGGGTTGGTGCAAGATCAACATTGTATTGATACTGTTTGTAAAAAGCAGCAGCTAAATCCTCCCAAGTATGAACTTTTGTACTTTCCAATTGGTAGTACCACTCGAGTTGTGTACCCGACAGACTTTCTTGGAAGAAGTAAATCCATAACTTGTTATCTGTTGTGTGAGGTTGTATCTTCCTTACATAGGACCTCATATGTAGTTTTGGGCAAGAAACTCCATCATATTTTGCAAAGACATGAACTTTGAACTTTGGAGGGATAACAACATCTGAGACGAGTCCCAGATCATTGAAATCTAAGCCAGGTATTTTTTATATCTCCATAGCTTTCATGCGTTCTTCCAACTGCTGGTATTTGTCATCATCCTGTTCGTCTCCAGAATGATAATCTTCTTCATTAGAAGAGAGAGAGGGTTTGGCAGAACCCTGGTTGCTATGATTGTCTCCTTGTTCACCATCACCGACTATTTCAGGGATCGGTGGCTTTTTGAACTTTTTGGCTGGGATTTTGATCTTTCTTTTTAGTTGGCTCAAGCCTACAGATCCTTTGGGCCTCTTTTTCTTCTTGATCATCAGGGCTTTCAGCTCATGTTGCCCCTTCGCCAGTTCCAGAATTGCCACTTGAACTTGGGCGTTCTGTGCTTCGAGATTCTTGATGGTTGTTTCAGATTCCATCTCTTCTGACTGAAATAAACAGCGAGGAGATGAGAAATCCGTCAGGTGAACCTGTTATGCAATGTGTATGAATGAATGAAATGCATATGCAATGTTTTCAAGGATCTTAGAATTTAGATTTGTTAAAACAAAGGAGAAACAAACATTAGTTAAACAATTCATTTCTTTCTCTTTTTTTTTCTTTTTTCTTTGCCTCATTCGGGCTTACAAAACAGAAATAAATAAAGAAAATGAATGATCCCTCAGGTCTCCCATGGACGCTTTCTCTTTGCTCCCAGGAATGCGTTGATCTGCTGCTCTTCTTGGAGTTGTCCGGTGAGCTCCAATAATCTCCTCTCATAGTCTTGACAGTTTGCTTTGAAGGTGTCTCTTTCCTCTTTTAGTTGAACCCAAGGTTTCTGCAACTCTTCCAAGTCGGTTGGCATATCCGGATGTAGAATAACTTGAGGTTCGTTTCCTTCGACTTCTGGCTCGATAGTCATAGGTAGAATAGCGGGATATGACATGATGAGTTTTTGAGCATGAGCCCGCACCCATCTGAGGTAAGGTTCCATAGGAATAGAATTCCATTGCCCCAAAGTTTTGCTTTCTATTCTATAGACACTGCCCCATGCATGTATGAACCTTCGTCGGTGTCTATGGGAATCATTCTCGTAATCAAACACAATGCCACGGATAATCATGTCATGAGGACCGTTTTCCCGTGCATATCCGAATTGGCGTAGAGCTAAAGAGGGATTGTAAGTGATGCCTCCTTTGATGCCAAGTAGTGGTACATTAGGGTACTCTCCACAATGATCAATGATAGTAATGACTCTCCGAAAGAAGTTGTTCCACCGGATATCTGAATGAGACAAAGACATAATCCTACGAGACCATTGCATTCTTTGTTCATTTCTCAACACTGATCGGGGAAGATGAAATGTAAACCATCTAGCTAGTAGTGGTATACAGCACATAAGAGTTCCTCGTTTCTTCATGGTACGAGTGTGTAGAGAATGTAGAATGTCTCCCAGCAATGTTGGTACTGGGTTACGGGTTAGGAAAAGGTTGATGATGTGCATACTTATGAATTGGTCGGGATTAGGGAATAAAACCAACCCAAAGATCAAAAGAGCCACAACCTCCTCAAAAGCTGGGTAACTTTTGTTTTCTAGTAGTAATCGAGCCTTTTCCATTAAGAACTTAGCAAGCAAACCCTTAACTCCACTATTTGTTTCCCAATTGGACTCGATTTCTGATTTTCCCAAATGTAAGGCAGCAGCAATGGTTTCAGGTTTTGGAATCCTTTCTAAACTAGTGAAAGGTAATTGATTTCGAATAGGTAATCCAATTAGTTCAGAAAACTCTTCCAAGGTGGGCACCAACTGGTAATCTGGAAATGTAAAGCAATGATGTTCGGGATCAAAGAACTGGAACAGGACCCGTATCATGTCTTCTTCAAATTTTGAGGTAACCAAATGGAGTAGGTGACCGTGCTTTTCGGTGAACTGAGCATTCCTGGGGAATTCTGATATTAAGTCTTTTAATTAAGATGGCACCGTTGAGATGTTGATTCGGATGTAATCTTTGGTGGCGGAAGCCATTACCTGTAATAACAAACAAAGGTAAACTCTTTGATCCTTGAAATGATTAGTGAGAAAAATGATATGCTTATGATGCTTATGATGTTATGATGTCAAACATGTGGCAAACACAAAAAAATCAAACAATAGCCTTAGGTTTAAAGGCTTGCATGAAGTTCAAAGGTGATACCCTCCCCACTGAAGTTGAGTTGGTTAAAACCTGTCCTAGAGTAGTATTCGGGTTCTATGATCCTTGGAGGTAACATCTCAATACGGCGCTCGGACGGCCGATCAAAATATTCCTCGAGGATAACTAACTTCGATCAATTTCAAAGCTAGCCACTTAATAGGCCACAAGTCAAGTTCAACTAAAAGGTTCTAAGACAAATTAGTGTTTAATGACATTTCGGAAGCCTAACATACTCCTTGATCGTTTTCAAGGGACATCAGTATAAACCAAAGTATCGCACCAATGGTGACTACCAGATCAACCGTATCGGTACATGCCGTACAATTTCCTTGGTCTATTGTCACATACTTAAGGTATCTCGAGATTCGGGTTAGAATCTTTCACACAAGCAAAAATACCCAAACAACCTTTTGAAAAATAGAGCAATCAAGTCAAACAATTGAAAACATCGGAATGATCTATTCTCTAAAGGTAACCCCTTTTGAAAACATTTTGTTTTTAGATTTTTCTCCCCAGCAGAGTCGCCAGTTCTGTCGCCCTCGGTTTTTGGCCATACCTCTCGCGGAGAGATACGCGAACTAACTCTTTTTTCTTTCTGCTTTTGTGTTTTTTTGGAAATGAGAGAGTCGCCACCGACCTTTTATTTTATCCAATTAAGGAAAGGTTTATAAAAGAAACAGAAAAAAGACCTTTAAGAAATTCTGGGTAAGGGGGTAAGTTATACAAAGGGAAGGTGTTAGCACCCTTTGTATCCATGGTTATCCATGGGCTCTTTAATTTGCTTAGCTCACTTGTTTTCAATTACTTTTTTATTGCCTTGAAATGCTCGTATGTGGTTTCAAATACCTTTGTAAATTGACTTTGTAATGATCCTTGTGCGGATATATACAAAGTGTTTTTATCTTTCAAAAGATGTTTTGAAAAAAGAACGTTAGCTTCGTTGTGATCCTTGTTTGGATATATACAAAGTATTGTCTTTTTGAAAGTTTTATTTTGAAAAACAATTATATATGAGAGATTTGTTTGTTTTGATTTGAGCAAGCAAATTAGGAGTTTTACCCTGAGTTATAAGGTCTTTATCCCATTTCCTTTAAAAAACTATCCTTTCACCAGATGTAAACGAAAGTTCGGTTTTGCATTTGAATTTGATTTTGATTTTGAAGAGAGTGAGAAGAGGGATTACCTTAAGAGGTGCAAGTGTGATTTGTGTTTTGATTCAGATATTTTATCTTTGAAGTTAGTGGTCTAACGATTCAATTTTATCTTTGGCATACACGTAGTTTATATGTGCTGGAATTTAAAATGCGGAAATGTAAAATGCGGAAAGTAAATCTACGCTATTACATCGATTGTGCAGGAAATGTAAACTGTAACACCCTTCTAAACCCCGTGGCAATTTTAATAATTAATCAGAGTAAAAACATATGCACAAGGGTGCCACAATTATTTAAAATAAATAAATTAACTAAGGTCAAAGTCATGCTTCATTAGGAAACGGTTCACCAAAACATAATCATGTTTATCACAGCGGAATACTAAACATCCTCAAATACAACCAAAAGGAATCATATCTCAACATTAAATAAAATGGATAATTTCATAAAAACGTCTATAACTATCGTTCCCCAGTGTTACAGATCAGAGCATGACCGACACGACCCAACATAACCGGATAAACTCTATGAGTCATCCTCACCAAGCACTAAGGCCGCTACTCCTCAATCTGAAAATGACAACATGTAAGGGTGAGTCTCATTCTCAATTAGTAAATATTATGCAATTCATAAGCAACAAGCATCATAATATACCGTTCACCCAATTATACATATTCAGATTCACATCCATTATTAATTCACACAATAATAGATTACAACACATACTACAGAAATCCATACAATCATGTTATGACAAAATGCATATGACACTATGCATGTGGTACCAATAAATTATTGAATCAATCCACCTAACTGATCTACGCCTCATCGAGATACGGCCCACCGACACAATTTCCACACAATGGGAAATATGTCCACCAACGATCCAAACCTCACCGGTATCCAACATCAATGCATATGAATGAATGAAACACATATAACATACTTAAAACACACTAAATCACGATGAGCAACTCACCTCAACCCACATCACCGAATAAGTATGTACATGTTTTCAACATCATTCAAATAGTCATGTATCCATCACAATCATAATAACAAATCTCACCAATTCATCATCACATCAAACACATTGTCACACCTATCTCACATGCACACAATGTTCAATTCTTATCAAGTAATTAAATCGAGTTTTAAAGAAATAAGGTCGGATAATACCAATATTCATCGTTCATCATATAAAACATTTAATTACTTGCACAACGCCCAAAACGGCACTAAGAAATGATACACGGATCAAAAGATACGTTATTTTGAAGTTTGGAAAAATTCACACACAGCAAGGTTCGCTCAGCGGAGCAAGGCAGAAGCGAAACCATTCAGACCCCCGCTCAGCGGACCTCAAGCGACGTCAAACAGAAGCGAACTATGTTGGGACCTCCGCTCAGCGGACCCCCCTCCGCTCAGCGGACCTGCGATTTCAGCAAACCCCAAGTCTGCGACAGACCCTGCGATTTCATTCCCCTTTCACCCAAAAACGATTCCAGACATCACTTACAAGCATACAATCATCATATATTCAATTATACACTATAAAACATCATCCAAACTCATTATTAACCAACTATTTCACACAATTATCATCAATTCAATCCAATTAGAATACCCTAACCTAACAATCCCAATATCTAATTGAACCAAACCATACATCAATCTACCTATCACCTAAGACCACATAAGAGATACTAAAAGGAAGAGTCCCCCCTTACCTCGATGAATCTGTTGAATGCTCTCCTTCCGGTTTCACGTTCTTGCCTCTTTCTCTTCTCTTGCTCTTTTCACGTGTTCTTCCTTTTCTCCCCAAATGGTTCCCTTTTCTTATTTTATGAAAAAATAAAATAAAATAGTGTCGCACCCTAAATTTTGACCTAAGTCTTTTTGTTAATAGATTAATCCATCAACATAGCATCAAGTCATAATAGATTCATTTGCACCATCTTTACCTGATCATTCATTTGCATCCATTATCCTTTTATTATTTATTTTAAATAATCAATTTATTTACTAATTGAAATGTCATATTTTGATTATTAAATAAATGAATATTAAACTAAATGATATATTTGAAAGAATAATTAAAAAAAAAAGAGATTTTAGTTACAAATCCATTCCAATTCATGCATAAATGGTTGGGCTATGGCAAGGTTTAAGGCCCAAGTTTTTTTTGTCTTTGTTACAAACTTTAATTTTGAATAGAAACAATAAGTTTTACAATTACATCCAGCATGTACAAAATGACAACAAAAAAGGAAAAGAGGAGAAAGTGTTTCTTCATGAGCCCTGATTTCATCTCCACGCATCACCATCATCAGTTCAAAAGGTCCACAACAAAACAAAAGGTGGGTACAAGCCTCTGCTCCCTCACCAGCCTTGCTGCTGCTCCTTCTTTGTAAAACTCTGCTCCACCCAAAAACCTGCACTAAACAGTCCAAATGTTACACTCAAATACCACAACAAGAGCCTGCACTCAAAAAGCAACAAAACAGTTAACCAAAAGTGTTCAAATCCTATCACAATTTCCCCCCAAAAGCATTGGGATCCTCTATATAAAAAAGAACAGAAGTAACAGAAAGGGGGGACGGAAAAACCTTAGAAAACTCTGCTCATTTGAGCACAAACCTCTGCTTAAAATCTCTGCAAAATGCAAACCGCAACAACCATTAAAACACCTTCATTCAAAACCGTAGCTTCCACTCAACCACACACAAACCTACAATAGCAACATTCATCTTCACCATAACAATTCCCCATATCAAACCTCTACTCAAACAACCAGAACTCACACCATAAACCCTCAACCGAAACTCCATACACCAACAACATCACTCTAAAAAACCTTACTGAAATTCTGTTAAAACCATTCCATCAAACTTCACCACTTAACCCGTGAACCTTCAGCAAGAAGAACACACACCTTCCACCCTCAAATTGCATATCCCTCACCACAATCACACACACGGTTCAACATAACCATAAAAGCCAACAACAAGAACAACAAAATAAAGCTAAAGAAAGAGCAGAATCGCGGCAGAGACAAAGAGAAAAGACCGAGCAAACATACCTGGAGATTCATTCTGTTTGTTTCCTTTTCATTGATTCATTTTGTGTTAACTTGCTTTGGGTAACATGTATTTGCTTCTGACTCTTAATGCAAATTAGATTGGGGGTTAGGGTTTTTGTGGGAATGAGGGTATTGTTGTTGACAACTCTGTTATGATGTTGTTTGAATCTGAATACGCTGAGAAAGTCGAGAGCAGAGAGGAAATCGCGAGAATGGCGAGAGAGAAAGAAAATCGAGAGTAGTAAGAGTATGAAGAATCGAGAGTGAGAAACAGAGATCGTGAGAGACGCGAAAGTTTCATGTTGTTGTTCTTTCAATTTCTTCACTGATGATGGAAACAGAGTGAGAGCACGCGCGATTGAGAGAGGCGGCGAGTTTTGTTGTGTGTTGTTCTTTTGTTCATAACAGAGAGAACACTATGAGGAGATAAGCAAACCCAAGTTCGTTCAAAATCTCTTAGTTTTTTTTTCTAGATTTTGGCCGAATGGGCCTCTTTTAGCCCATGATCCTTCATTGTTAACACCCCACCTTGGCATCTTCATGCTTCAAAAATATAAACAACTTTGGGCTCAATCCTTCAAAGCCCATGGCCCAAACGCCCCCTCCTCCAATTCACACCTCCATTTTCATAATTTCATCATCATTTATTTCTTATTTTAATTTTAGTTTTAGTTTTAACTTTTTGAATATAAAACCTCATTCTCACAAATAATTTTCATTCAAATAATCACTCGATCCAATGTCGAGACAATTTCAAAACTTCTCACAAAAACTTCAAAAAAATAATTTTAACTCATTATTTCATTTTTCGCCCAAGCGCGAAGTTTTATTTGCCCACGTGCAAATTTCACCCAAGTGTGAATCTCATTTTAAAAATTGTCTTTTCCGCCCAAGTGCGATTAGACTCATTTCATAAACCTTAAAACGCTTGATACAACGTCAAGTTTGTTAATCTTCTTTTTTTTAACTATATCAAAGTGATCAAGTGACAAGGGGTGAACACCTCTTGAATACCTTCGATCCTTTGAATCAAACCTTAAATCAAAGTGATTAAGTGACAAGGGGTGCACACCTCTTGAATACCTTTGATCCTTTGAATCGAACCTTAAAATTAAATCAAAGTGATTAAGTGACAAGGGGTGCACACCTCTTGAATACCTTTGATCCTTTGAATTGAACCTTAAAATTAAATCAAAGTGATTAAGTGACAAGGGGTGCACACCTCTTGAATACCTTTGATCCTTTGAATTGAACCTTAAAATTAAATCAAAGTGATTAAGTGACCAGGGGTGAACACCTCTTGAATACCTTTGATCCTTTGAATCAAACATTAAAAGTTCTTTCTTAATTAAATCAAGGTGATTAAGTGACAAGGGTTGAACACCTCTTGAATACCTTTGATCCTTTGAATCAAACATTAAATCAAAGTGATTAAGTGACAAGGGGTGAACACCTCTTGAATACCTTCGATCCTTTGAATCAAAACACTTTAATCAAACTAAGAGGTTAAGTGACAAGGGGTGGACACCTCTTGAATACCTTGATCTTTTGAATTAAAATACATTAATCCAAACTTGGACAACAAGTGACAATGGGACTCGCTCCTGTTGAATACCTTGGGTAAAGGACGCGCTAGGTGAACACCTTGCTCAAATACTTTACTAAACGTCCGCAAACATCCATCCTAAAATCAATCAACAAACTCGTAGTTCCTCCGAACTACAATCGCTCTGATTCTTCCATTGAAGATATGTAGGCACGAGACTCAAATGTCTTGGCGAGCACACTAATAAAAAATATAATTCCGTAGCCCCGAACTACGATTGCTCTGACTTTCCCCATTGGGAATATGTAGGCACAAGATACAAACGTCTTGGCGAGCATAATAATAAAAATCTTATCTTTTTCCTCCATAATTAAAAACCAAAAACATATTCTTTTCTCTTAATAAAATAAACGTAGACTTAAGCTAACATTCGATTAAGAAACAACTAAATGGGTCCCATCGAGTACGATGGAGGTAAGGGGTGCTAATACCTTCCCCTTACTTAACCGACTCCCGAACCCAAATTTGGTTGCGAAGACAATCTTTGTCCATTTCATTTCATTTGTGGGTTTTATCAATATTTTCCCATTCCCATTGGAATAAATAAAATTTGGTGGCGACTCTGTTCGATACAATTTCGTGGCGATCATTTTTTGACCCGCGACAGCTGGCGACTCTGCTGGGGAAAAGGTATGTCCACCCTAATTTAGTTGTTGTTTATTTCATTTGTTAGCTTTGTCTACTTTTCTTATTTCATGTATATATTTCCTTTATCTTGCTTATTCACTTGTGGGATTTGGAAGTATTACTTTTTGAGTGAAGCTCTCAACCCGAGCTTGGAAAAACAAGAGAGAAACATAAGTTAGGAGGTGGTTGTGTAGTGCTAGTCCCCAAGGTGAACACCTTGAATGGCTAATACGAAAACCCCACTTGGAGGAGACTTATTCATGAAATTTGTCATAAGATGGCTAGCCCATCGCATGACGAAAATCTGATTTCGTCGTTAACTCCAAGGACCTTTAGAACCCGTTCCATCTATGGTGATGTAGACATCTCTACTATCAAAAATCTTAGAGCCATCATGTGAGGGGATCTTTGGGTAAAATAACTTTGAACTATCCCATCATAAGGAGCCTTCCTCATTAGGTTGTGTTTTTCCAGATTACATCCATCTATTTTATAGCATCATGTTGCATTCCGTAATGTATGTATGCCATTGCATCTCATATGAATCAATCTTGCATAAACAATCATCATGCATTCACATTCATTAAACATGCATTTCCATAATCCAGTATTCATACCTTTCATCCTCCAACACAATTCACAAGGCAAGTTTGATTACCCGACACTGTATTGGACTTATAGCATGTCTCAGAAGATGTTGAGTGAACTCCAAAGAGATAAGAAATGAACTCAGAAGATCCGTGGTTAGTATCATGGAAATGCTTCAAAGCATTAAACACCAAGAAGGGTCAACCTCGACACACTATGTGGTTAACAACCCCATACCTTGAAGAGTGCCAAGACACTGAGGACATGCCTAAAGCCAGTTATCAAACGAGAAAGTTCATCCTTGTTTGGATTGTGCTATATTGCATTTGAATTTTGTCATCCTTAATCGTAATTTTAATGAAATGAGCACTGCATCTGCTTTGAATCAATCATGACATGTTCTCTTGCTTTACTTTCGTATCACTTACACAAAATCAAAAATTCAAAAAATATTTTGCTTTTTCCATTTCATTTTCTTTATCAGTTTTCTTGTTTAAGCAAATATTAGAGGGAGAATGACGATAAACGAAATACCCAATTTGCATAAGTGTGCTTTCAAATAAAACTTTGTTGATGATGTACAGGCATTGCTTCAAATCCCCAAACACTGAAGATATAAGGAAGATAATCCTTCGTTAACCCCTTTGAGCCTTAGAAGTAGGTGTTTTCTTTCTGCACAAAATATAAACCCTTAATCAAACCTGGGGCAGGGTAGTTGTTCAGTTAAAATGACTAATGCATCTGATTTCCAAGAGAATCATTTCATGGGGACCATTCTCGACCAAAGAGTCAACTGTATCCTCTCTTCGTACACAATGTCGAAGTAGTAGTGAACATCCAAAGCTTACAACAGTTGTTTCCATTGGAACATCAACATGGCAGTCACAAATCTCAAACTCTCATCATTGTGCAAATGTCATACAAGTTTGTTCAAAAAAAAAATCAAAGAAAATCCCGCTAAGTCAAAACCTAAAAAGGAGACTTAGGCAAAAATTAGGGATACAAAAGTCAAAATAAAAAGAGATCAAAGGATCATAGTCAAAAGAAAAACACGAACAAACTTGTGTGACCTCCAAAAAAAGAATAGGTGACTGTCACCTTAGAATCCATTGGTTCTCAATTATCATATGCATACCCTTGGAAGTCAAATACATGAGTCAGTTAACTGAACTTAGGACTGGAGTACATCACGAAGAATGGGTGGGTTAAAATCAAAATTTGAGCCTATATCCTTTGTTTCTTAAATCATGAACCTGACCACGTTACAACCTTCAAAAGTCCTAATTGAAGCAAGGTTTCTTTTGAAAGCATACTAAAGCAAGGTTGCGTTAACCTGACTCTTAATTGTTTGCTAAATCATTTGTTTTGATACCACGCTATCACATCACCTTTCACAACTCGATTTCAAACTTCCATTGCATCCTCATTGGGATTTATTCATCTTACACCACAGTTTCATTTCAATAAATGATTTGTTTTCAAAACTCGCATGCACGTCGCATTAAAATTACCATTTTGAAGTGAATAGTTTCATCTGCAAATCAACACTTTCCATCAAGGAAGTTCCGATAATGGAAAACATTTGAAGAGCATAAAAGTGGTACCATCAGGGTTGCATCACTTTAGAAGTCCTTCACTGGGGCAGTTTCATTTCAAAGTTCCCAAGGACTGGGGCATGTCATCTCAGGATCATCAATTTGAATCCAAAAGCTTTGTTGAAACAAATTTCTCCATAGACTCAGCATTCTAGGGAAAATCAAGGCCAAGACCTTTCCTTCAAGCAGTCCAAGCAGACTATGCCATATCAAGTAGTCTTCAAAATTGGTGTCGGGAATTATGCTTGCACAAACATTCTACCAAGGGACCTTTCCCACTTCACAAAAAAAATCATCACCCTCCACTGGGGCACATGCCAAAACATTCTAACCATAAATTTCATTCATTGCATGCATTCATCAATCATGCATATCATTCATGGGGGCATCCTCCCACAACATCAAATCAAAATTTCAATCTTGCTCGGTCTTTTCCATTGAAAACCAAGCCCAGTCCACCATGGATACCTAAAAAATTCATTGCCCATTGGCACACGTCCAGTAAATTCATTACTTGCATTGATCAATCATCATACATCATTACATGTGCATCAATTTGCACAAAAGAAAAAAAAAACAAAAATGTCTCATACATAAGCACAAAGCATATATAAAGGATCATTATCTTCTTGTTATTTTGAGCCAACCCGTTGGTTGAAATCAATCGTCAATTCTCTTGTCATTTTGATTAAATCATTGGTTGAGAATAATCTTTCTCTCGTTGTCAGCCCATTGGTTGAAATTTATCATTTACCTCCTCAACTCATTGGTCGAAATTTCAGTCTTATTTTTCAGTTAACATAAGTCAATTCATTGGTTGAAATCAATTTCTTCATACCCTCATCAGCTCATTGGTTGATGGCAGCTTCATTTCTATTCTAATCGTACTCAACTCATTGGTTGTGGCCGACGTGTCGACTTTCATCAGCTTAGTGGTTGATGTTAGTTATGTCTTTTTTCAACTCATTGGTTGATAACAAATTGTTGTCTACATTCATCAGCTCAATTGTTGATGTCAGTTATGTCTTTCTTCAACTCATTGGTTGATAACGAATTGTTTGTTTACCTTCATCAGCTCAATTGTTGATGTCAGTTATGTCTTTCTTCAACTCATTGGTTGATAACGAATTGTTTGTTTACCTTCATCAGCTCAATTGTTGATGTCAGTTATGTCTTTCTTCAACTCATTGGTTGATAACGAATTGTTTGTTTACCTTCATCTACTCGTTGGTTAATGTTGGTGTCTACCTGTTTTGATCGTACCCGACTTATTGGTCGTGGGCGATGTGTCGACTTTCATCAGCTCGTTGGTTGATGTCAGTTATGTCTTTTAAAGTCAACTCATTGGTTGATAACGAATTGTTGTTTATCTACATCAGGTCATTGGTCGATGTTGGTCGTTTCCTTGAATCAACTCATTGGTTGAGAATGATTTTTTTGGCACCATTGCCTTTTCCCAGCAAGTGTTCTCATTGGGACTCTTTGATCAATCATTTTATCAATCCCCACAAATTTACTTTTTGTCTTCATATCCTTAGAACTCATGCATTCATAAGCATAACATATCATCGCATCGTACCATGGGGCAAAATTCAGGTCTATTGATATTTAATTCCCTTCTGTCACTGATATCTTGAAGACTAAAGTCATTCAAGCTATGTGACTGAAGATAATTAAATAGGGGCATCTGTCGCACCCTAAATTTTGACCTAAGTCTTTTTGTTAATAGATTAATCCATCAACATAGCATCAAGTCATAATAGATTCATTTGCACCATCTTTACCTGATCATTCATTTGCATCCATTATCCTTTTATTATTTATTTTAAATAATCAATTTATTTACTAATTGAAATGTCATATTTTGATTATTAAATAAATGAATATTAAACTAAATGATATATTTGAAAAAATAATTAAAAAAAAAAGAGATTTTAGTTACAAATCCATTCCAATTCATGCATAAATGGTTGGGCTATGGCAAGGTTTAAGGCCCAAGTTTTTTTTGTCTTTGTTACAAACTTTAATTTTGAATAGAAACAATAAGTTTTACAATTACATCCAGCATGTACAAAATGACAACAAAAAAGGAAAAGAGGAGAAAGTGTTTCTTCATGAGCCCTGATTTCATCTCCACGCATCACCATCATCAGTTCAAAAGGTCCACAACAAAACAAAAGGTGGGTACAAGCCTCTGCTCCCTCACCAGCCTTGCTGCTGCTCCTTCTTTGTAAAACTCTGCTCCACCCAAAAACCTGCACTAAACAGTCCAAATGTTACACTCAAATACCACAACAAGAGCCTGCACTCAAAAAGCAACAAAACAGTTAACCAAAAGTGTTCAAATCCTATCACAATTTCCCCCCAAAAGCATTGGGATCCTCTATATAAAAAAGAACAGAAGTAACAGAAAGGGGGGACGGAAAAACCTTAGAAAACTCTGCTCATTTGAGCACAAACCTCTGCTTAAAATCTCTGCAAAATGCAAACCGCAACAACCATTAAAACACCTTCATTCAAAACCGTAGCTTCCACTCAACCACACACAAACCTACAATAGCAACATTCATCTTCACCATAACAATTCCCCATATCAAACCTCTACTCAAACAACCAGAACTCACACCATAAACCCTCAACCGAAACTCCATACACCAACAACATCACTCTAAAAAACCTTACTGAAATTCTGTTAAAACCATTCCATCAAACTTCACCACTTAACCCGTGAACCTTCAGCAAGAAGAACACACACCTTCCACCCTCAAATTGCATATCCCTCACCACAATCACACACACGGTTCAACATAACCATAAAAGCCAACAACAAGAACAACAAAATAAAGCTAAAGAAAGAGCAGAATCGCGGCAGAGACAAAGAGAAAAGACCGAGCAAACATACCTGGAGATTCATTCTGTTTGTTTCCTTTTCATTGATTCATTTTGTGTTAACTTGCTTTGGGTAACATGTATTTGCTTCTGACTCTTAATGCAAATTAGATTGGGGGTTAGGGTTTTTGTGGGAATGAGGGTATTGTTGTTGACAACTCTGTTATGATGTTGTTTGAATCTGAATACGCTGAGAAAGTCGAGAGCAGAGAGGAAATCGCGAGAATGGCGAGAGAGAAAGAAAATTGAGAGTAGTAAGAGTATGAAGAATCGAGAGTGAGAAACAGAGATCGTGAGAGACGCGAAAGTTTCATGTTGTTGTTCTTTCAATTTCTTCACTGATGATGGAAACAGAGTGAGAGCACGCGCGATTGAGAGAGGCGGCGAGTTTTGTTGTGTGTTGTTCTTTTGTTCATAACAGAGAGAACACTATGAGGAGATAAGCAAACCCAGGTTCGTTCAAAATCTCTTAGTTTTTTTTTCTAGATTTTGGCCGAATGGGCCTCTTTTAGCCCATGATCCTTCATTGTTAACACCCCACCTTGGCATCTTCATGCTTCAAAAATATAAACAACTTTGGGCTCAATCCTTCAAAGCCCATGGCCCAAACGCCCCCTCCTCCAATTCACACCTCCATTTTCATAATTTCATCATCATTTATTTCTTATTTTAATTTTAGTTTTAGTTTTAACTTTTTGAATATAAAACCTCATTCTCACAAATAATTTTCATTCAAATAATCACTCGATCCAATGTCGAGACAATTTCAAAACTTCTCACAAAAACTTCAAAAAAATAATTTTAACTCATTATTTCATTTTTCGCCCAAGCGCGAAGTTTTATTTGCCCACGTGCAAATTTCACCCAAGTGTGAATCTCATTTTAAAAATTGTCTTTTCCGCCCAAGTGCGATTAGACTCATTTCATAAACCTTAAAACGCTTGATACAACGTCAAGTTTGTTAATCTTCTTTTTTTTAACTATATCAAAGTGATCAAGTGACAAGGGGTGAACACCTCTTGAATACCTTCGATCCTTTGAATCAAACCTTAAATCAAAGTGATTAAGTGACAAGGGGTGCACACCTCTTGAATACCTTTGATCCTTTGAATCGAACCTTAAAATTAAATCAAAGTGATTAAGTGACAAGGGGTGCACACCTCTTGAATACCTTTGATCCTTTGAATTGAACCTTAAAATTAAATCAAAGTGATTAAGTGACAAGGGGTGCACACCTCTTGAATACCTTTGATCCTTTGAATTGAACCTTAAAATTAAATCAAAGTGATTAAGTGACCAGGGGTGAACACCTCTTGAATACCTTTGATCCTTTGAATCAAACATTAAAAGTTCTTTCTTAATTAAATCAAGGTGATTAAGTGACAAGGGGTGAACACCTCTTGAATACCTTTGATCCTTTGAATCAAACATTAAATCAAAGTGATTAAGTGACAAGGGGTGAACACCTCTTGAATACCTTCGATCCTTTGAATCAAAACACTTTAATCAAACTAAGAGGTTAAGTGACAAGGGGTGGACACCTCTTGAATACCTTGATCTTTTGAATTAAAATACATTAATCCAAACTTGGACAACAAGTGACAATGGGACTCGCTCCTGTTGAATACCTTGGGTAAAGGACGCGCTAGGTGAACACCTTGCTCAAATACTTTACTAAACGTCCGCAAACATCCATCCTAAAATCAATCAACAAACTCGTAGTTCCTCCGAACTACAATCGCTCTGATTCTTCCATTGAAGATATGTAGGCACGAGACTCAAATGTCTTGGCGAGCACACTAATAAAAAATATAATTCCGTAGCCCCGAACTACGATTGCTCTGACTTTCCCCATTGGGAATATGTAGGCACAAGATACAAACGTCTTGGCGAGCATAATAATAAAAATCTTATCTTTTTCCTCCATAATTAAAAACCAAAAACATATTCTTTTCTCTTAATAAAATAAACGTAGACTTAAGCTAACATTCGATTAAGAAACAACTAAATGGGTCCCATCGAGTACGATGGAGGTAAGGGGTGCTAATACCTTCCCCTTACTTAACCGACTCCCGAACCCAAATTTGGTTGCGAAGACAATCTTTGTCCATTTCATTTCATTTGTGGGTTTTATCAATATTTTCCCATTCCCATTGGAATAAATAAAATTTGGTGGCGACTCTGTTCGATACAATTTCGTGGCGATCATTTTTTGACCCGCGACAAATAGATTAACCACAACTTAGTAAAAGGCCTAACTAGTTAGCACCCCCCTTTTACTATCACCACACCATAAGCCCAATATCTCATATTCCATCATTTCCCAATTAAATCCAATTTAAAATTCCAAAATTCCAATTATTTAATTTAAACCCAAATTAAATTAATAAACTGAAATTATGGGTGTTACAAATCTCCCCCACTAAAAGAGTTTTCGTCCTCGAAAACATACCTTAGACGAAAAGTTCCGGGTATGAGTCCTTCATCTGGCTCTCTAACTCCCATGTAACATTTCCACCGGCTGGTCCTCCCCAAACCACCTTCACCGTTGCTATATCCTTACCTCGCAACTGCTTCACTTTACGATCTTCAATCCTCATAGGTAACGTCTCTACAGTTAGATTATCTCGCACTTTTATATCATCTACCTGAATCTCATGAGACGGATCCGCAATGTATTTCCTCAACTGGGATACATGGAACACATCATGCAAATTAGCGAGTGCAGGACGTAAAGCAATCTGATAAGCAACCTTCCTAATCTTCTTAGTAATCTGAAATGGACCAATGAAACGCGGAGTTAACTTCTTCGACTTCAAGGCTCTCCCAATACCAGTCATCGGAGTAACTCGCATGAATACGTGATCTCCTTCCTTAAATTCAATATCCTTCCTTCTTTTGTCATGGTAACTCTTCTGACGACTCTGAGAAGCTCTCATCTTTTCCTGAATCATCTTGATCTTTTCCGTAGTTTGTTGCACAATCTCCGGTCCAACCACCGTATTTCCTCCAGATTCGTACCAACACAAAGGCGTCTTACATCTCCTACGATACAATGCTTCAAATGGAGCCATACCAATACTCGAATGATAACTATTGTTGTAGGTAAACTCAACCAAAGGTAAATAACTATCCCAAGCACCACCTTTCTCTAATACACAAGCTCGTAGCAAATCCTCTAACGATTGAATCGTCCTCTCCGTCTGACCATCTGTCTGCGGGTGATAAGCAGAACTCAACCTCAACTTAGTACCCAAGGCCTCCTGCAATCCTGTCCAGAACTTAGAAGTAAATCTCGGATCTCTATCCGACACAATACTAGCCGGAACACCATGCAAACTCACTATTTTCTGAACATACAACTGAGCCAACTTCTCCATCGGATAATCCATTCTTA
Organism: Vicia villosa; assembly: GCF_029867415.1. Classification (NCBI taxonomy): domain Eukaryota; kingdom Viridiplantae; phylum Streptophyta; class Magnoliopsida; order Fabales; family Fabaceae; genus Vicia; species Vicia villosa. The sequence continues at coordinate 38,085 of NW_026705774.1, read as the reverse complement.
TTGGAATAAAGTGAGCAGATTTCGTCAACCGGTCTACAATAACCCAGATAGAATCACAGTTCCTGCTCGTTCTAGGTAAACCAGATACAAAGTCCATAGAAATTCCATCCCACTTCCAATCCGGAACAAACAACGGTTCCATCAATCCAGACGGTTTCTGATGCTCAATTTTTTACTTCTGACAAATTAAGCAAGCATAAACAAACTCGACAATTTCCTTCTTCATTCTAGGCCACCAAAATAATTTCTTCAAATCATGATACATCTTAGTAGCACCAGGATGAATGCTCAATCCACTCCGGTGTCCTTCTTCCAGAATACTCTTTCTGATCTCAGCAACATCGGGTACACACACTCGGTCTCCAAACCTCATGACACCATTCTCGTCAATTCGGAATTCACCTCCTCGACCTTGGTTAATCAATGACAACTTATCTACCAAGCCAACGTCAGATTTCTGTCCCTTTCTAATTTCTTCAAGGATACTATTAGTCAACTTCAACATTCCCAACTTAACACTATTGGAAGTACTTTCGCATACCAAACTCAAATCTCGAAATTGCTCAATTAAATCCAATTCTCGCACCATTGGCATAGACATATGCAATGACTTCCTGCTCAATGCATCGGCAACAACATTTGCTTTACCAGGATGGTAATTCAACCCGAAATCATAATCTTTCAGAAATTCTAACCATCTTCTCTGCCTCATATTAAGTTCCTTCTGATCGAAGAGATATTTCAGACTCTTATGATCGCTGAATACCTCGAATCGAGAACCATAAAGATAATGTCTCCACAGCTTCAATACAAACACAACAGCCGCCAATTCCAAATCATGAGTTGGATAATTCTTTTCATGAATTTTCAGCTGTCTTGAAGCATAGGCCACTACCTGCTTATCTTGCATCAAAACACCACCTAAACCCATCAGTGAAGCATCACAGTACACATTAAAAGACTTCGCTGGATTAGGCAAAATTAAGATCGGAGCACTTGTCAATCTTTTCTTCAATTCTTGAAAACCTTTTTCACATTCTGAATCCCATACAAATACTTGTCCTTTTCTTGTTAACTTAGTCATTGGTAATGCCAACTTCGAAAATCCTTCAATGAACTTTCTATAGTAACCTGCCAGACCAAGATAACTACGAATCTCTGAAGCATTCTTCGGCGTCTCCCACTGAGATACTGCTTCTACCTTCATAGGATCCACTGCGATACCGTTCTTCGAAATTACATGGCCAATAAAACTTACTTCCTTTAACCAGAATTCACATTTATACAATTTCGCATACAACTTCTTCTCTTTCAATAACTCCAATACCACTCTTAGATGCTCTGCATGTTCTTCATCGCTCTTCGAGTAAATTAGAATGTCGTCAATGAACACTACCACGAACTTGTCAAGATACGGGTGAAATATCCTGTTCATATACTCCATGAAAACACCAGGTGCATTAGTAACACCAAATGGCATAACAGAATATTCATAATGTCCATACCTCGTTCGGAATGCCGTCTTCTGAATATCTTCCGCCTTCACACGAATTTGATGATATCCAGACCTCAAATCAACCTTGCTAAATACACAAGCTCCAATCAACTGGTCCATCAAATTATCAATCCTCGGCAAAGGATATCGAGTCTTGATTGTCACTTTGTTCAGTTGTCTATAATCAACACACAACCTCATTGAACCTTCTTTCTTCTTAACCAACAGTACCGGCGCCCCCCACGGTGACACACTAGGACGAATAAACTTCTTTTCCAACAATTCCTCTAACTGTTTCTTCAGTTCCGTTAATTCCGATGCCGACATGCGATACGGTGCCATCGATACAAGACTAGTTCCAGGAATGAATTCTATAGCAAACTCCACTTCTCTTTCAGGTGGCAACACACTAACATCTTCGGGAAACACTTCCGGATACTCATTCACTACCCGTAGCTCACCAGTGTTATCGCCCCCTTTTACTTTCGTTGAAGAGCCCAACATAAATACCACCGCTCCATCATTGACGGCCAAATTCATCTGTTTGACTGACATAGTCAAATCTTCAACACTAGCCTCTTCAGGAAAGATAACCGTCTTCGTAAAACAATTGATATGAACTCGATTAAATTGCAACCAGTTCATTCCTAATATGACGTCAAGTCCTTCAAGAGGAAGGCACAATAAGTCCATTCCAAACTTCCTACCAAATATGTCAACAGGACAGTTCAAACAAGCAGAAGAAGTAGCTACTCAACCCGACGCAGGAGTGTCAATAACCATACTTCCATGAATAACAGATATTTCTAATCCCAATCGTTTAGCACAATCCAATGAAATGAACGAATGAGTCGCTCCAGCATCTATAATAGCAACTAAAGATGTGTCATGGATAAAACACGTACCTTTAATCAGGCGATCTTCCGGAGTAGTCTCTGACCCAGACAAAGCAAATACTTTTCCACCAACCTGATCCTTCTTCGGTTTAGTGCAATGTGGACTGATGTGACCCTCTTCGCCACAATTATAACAAGTCACAATGTTCATCCTACAGTCTGAAGCAATATGACCCGCCATACCACACTTGAAGCATTTCTTCTCTCCACTCTTGCACTCATTCCTTCTATGCCCAGTCTCACCACAGTTGTAGCACCTAACGGGAGCACCAGAATCTCCCCCACTAGGCCTATTCCAATCTCCAGCTCTAGGATTCCCTCTACCATGTGGCTTACCTCTATCCATAGGTTTCTTACCTTTCTTGTCAACCAACTCGCGAGAGTGAGATGACTTCAGCTTGAGGTTATCCTCTTCGAAGATCCTACTACAGTCCACCAAATCGACAAATCGCCGAATCCTCTGGTACCTGATCCCTTGCTTGATCTCATCACGAAGACCATTCTCAAACTTGATGCACTTTGAGAATTCACTCGCCTCGTCATTGTTGTAGTGAACGTAGTACTTCGCCAACTCGACAAATTTCGAAGCATACTCTGGTACCATCATATTACCCTGAGTCAGCTCCAAAAATTCAATCTCTTTCCTACCTCGAACGTCTTCAGGAAAATACCTCCTCAGAAACTCTCTCTTGAACACAACCCAGGAAACAACTACACCATCAGCATCCAATTCAGCCCTGGTAGCCATCCACCAGTCATCAGCTTCTTCGGACAACATATGAGTACCATACCTCACTTTCAGGTTCTCAGCACAATCGATGACTCTGAAAATCCTCTCGATCTCCTTAAGCCATTTCTGAGCACCTTCAGGATCATGTGTGCCCTTGAACAACGGAGGATTGTTCCGCTGAAAACTGTTCAGCTGCCTGTCAGCACCAATACCAGCTCCATTGACATTCCCTCCCAGTACACCAGCAATCATGCCCAGAGCCTCAGCAATTGCACCGTCGTTTCTTCCTCCTCTTCCAGCCATTGTTCTGCTAAATATAAAACAATATTCATTAGAACAAGATGTATTGATAGTGTCAATCTTACACTATTCGCAAACGAGGGATTAAATGACACTAAGACTCTGACTCAAACGAGCGACTATGCTCTGATACCACTATTGTAACACCCTTCTAAACCCCGCGGCAACTTTAATAATTAATCAGAGTAAAAACATATGCACAAGGGTGCCACAATTATTTAAAATAAATAAACCAACTAAGGTCAAAGTCATGCTTCATTAGGAAACGGTTCACCAAAACATAATCATGTTTATCACAGCGGAATACTAAACATCCTCAAATACAACCAAAAGGAATCATATCTCAACATCAAATAAAATGGACAATTTCATAAAAACGTCTATAACTATCGTTCCCCAGTGTTACAGATCAGAGCATGACCGACACGACCCAACATAACCGGATAAACTCTATGAGTCATCCTCACCAAGCACTAATGCCGCTACTCCTCAATCTGAAAATGACAACATGTAAGGGTGAGTCTCATTCTCAATTAGTAAATATTATGCAATTCATAAGCAACAAGCATCATAATATATCGTTCACCCAATTATACATATTCAGATTCACATCCATTATTAATTCACACAATAATAGATTACAACACATACTACAGAAATCCATACAATCATGTTATGACAAAATGCATATGACACAACTGACACTATGCATGTGGTACCAATAAACCGTGGAATCAATCCACCTAACCGATCTACGCCTCATCGAGGTACGGCCCACCGACACAATTTCCACACAATGGGAAATATGTCCACCAACGATCCAAACCTCACCGGGATCCAACATCAATGCATATGAATGAATGAAACACATATAACATACTTAAAACACACTAAATCACGATGAGCAACTCATCTCAACCCACATCACCGAATAAGTATCTACATGTTTTCAACATCATTCAAATAGTCATGTATCCATCACAATCATAATAACAAATCACACCAATTCATCATCACATCAAACACATTGTCACACCTATCTCACATGCACACAATGTTCAATTCTTATCAAGTAATTAAATCGAGTTTTAAAGAAATAAGGTCGGATAATACCAATATTCATCGTTCATAATATAAAACAATTAATTACTTGCACAACGCCCAAAACGGCACTAAGAAATGATACACGGATCAAAAGATACGTTGTTTTGAAGTTTGGAAAAATTCACACACAGCAAGGTTCGCTCAGCGGAGCAAGGCAGAAGCGAAACCCTTCAGACCCCCGCTCAGTGGACCTCAAAGCGACGTCAAACAGAAGCGAACTATGTTGGGACCTCCGCTCAGCGGACCCCCCTCCGCTCAGCGGACATGCGATTTCAGCAAACCCCAAGTCTGCGACAGACCCTGCGATTTCACTCCCCTTTCACCCAAAAACGATTCCAGACATCACTTACAGGCATACAATCATCATATATTCAATTATACACTATAAAACATCATCCAAACTCATTATTAACCAACTATTAACCACAACTTAGTAAAAGGCCTAACTAGTTAGCACCCCCCCTTTTACTATCACCACACCATAAGCCCAATATCTCATATTCCATCATTTTCCAATTAAATCCAATTTAAAATTCCAAAATTCCAATTATTTAATTTAAATCCAAATTAAATTAATAAACTGAAATTATGGGTGTTACATAAACTACACTATTGACATGAATTTGACAACCTATACACTTGATCTATGAATTTAAATTGCAATAAAATAAAAGAAATGTTTTTGGATTTTTTGATAATTGATTTTAATTATAATTAATGGATGATTAATTTAATTAAGATGAGGAAAATATGGAAATAAAATTTAAACCTAAAAAAAATTAAGTTCAAAATATGTTCAAAATGCTTGTCAATTAATTTTAAAACAAAACTAATTTTTTTGGAATTTTTGAAATTGATTTGAAAATTTATTAAGTTAATTAATACATAATTATACAAATAATTATACAAATAATTAAAACTTAAAGAGAAAATTATCCTAAATATATACAAAATTAGTTTATAATATATAAACAATATTTAATATGAAGAACAATTTTTTATGATTTTTTTTTATTGGTTAAAATAATTAAATAGCAAATATATAAATATATACTAATTAATTATACAAAATATTTAAATATTTGAAGAAAAATAAAATATTTTATGTCAAAAAATAAAATATTATTTTAGAAGCCTAAAAATATTTTTTGTGTATTTTTTGGATATTTAAAACTATTTTTAATTAATTTTATAAAGAAATTAAAATAAAAATAGAAAATATAAAGATAATAATCAGATGTGGTAATTAAATAAAGTCCATGATATGGGGCTTCGTTCTGATGCGTTGGATTGATGAGTGGACGGATCTGATGGTCACCAGCATGAGGGACCATTTCACTTGACGTACCTGTAAAACACTGAATCCAAAGTCAATTTAAAAACACGCGCGCGCCCTCCAGCCAATTTGAGGATGCCACGCATCATCTTCTTCCTCAAGATAGGGCTTTTACACCTTTCACTTGCAGGTGGTGTAAAAACTCTAACCTTTTACACCTGTTGGAAATAGCGAATACAAGCAAACAACAATATAAATTTGGCGCGATGCCATCATTTAGTTCGTCTTGTTCATGCGAGTTTAATGGTACTATTTAGAACTTGTAATTTTGCATGAATTGTAAAGCCCTAAATTTGAAAGTAAGAACCCTAAAATGGTGGTTCCTCGTATAGGTGTCCAAACCTCAATTAAGTTTCCATAAATGATTAGGACCTCAAACCAAACTTAAATATGAGTCTACATCTTGTTAAATATGCATGTGTTATGAGATTTTGGTGAGTTTTATTTCGAGCAAACCGTGAGGTCTTGTGGTCGAATCTGGATGTTCCAAGACTTGCAACTGGTCTGGTTATGTTTAATGATACTTGAGGAAGGTCTTTAAGTGTTTAGTTTGTATTGAAACTGACTTGAATTCAAAATTCGAATTTGGAATTTCTTTGAAAATTTCAAGTGATTACAAGTATGATATAAGCATTCTATTGGCTCTGAATTCGTGCTCTCCTATTACTGAAGTGTTATAGCTCTTATATAAGCATTGAAGTGCTTAAGAACTAAGCTAAAAAGCATTAAGTGCTTTTGTTGAATTCTTGACTTTTTCAACACATATGGCTTTGCATTTAAGCTACCATGGCTTGACTTTCCACCCTCCTTCTGCTGTACTTGGCTTGGGGCAGAGTTTTGATTGATTCCTTGACGAGTCATGCTTAGAAATTAAGCCATCCATTATCCTTCCATTTTCCATTTTCAATTTAATCTTTAATGGGATAAAATTAAACCAAAAATGGAATAAAAATGATGTGGGATTTGTCTTGGTCGTGGGAGGCCCATTATATCATGGTAAACATGTTTGAACTTGATCAATGTTGGTTTTATGCATTTTCCCAAAATTTAGCCAACTTCAACAAGGTTTAAATCCATCAATTTTTATCATATGAAAGAGATCTTGCACTTTTTGGAAACCTCAAAGAGTCCTCTAACCAATGTCCTTTGTCTCATGTCAAAATGATTTTCCATGCTCCTTGTGTGTCCTTTTGAAAAAAGTGTCTTTTTGTTGACTTTGAAAATGACCTGTAATGTCTTGGTTCATATTTTTCAAATGGTGAACCTAATGACCATGGGACCAATTGCATTTGAAAGATAATTGAATTTACTTCAAAATGAGCTTTGGTTTGAATTTTTTGGATGAAGGATGAGAGAGTTATGACCAGTCAAATTTCATTTGACTTTTTAGGAGAAAACCCTAATTTTGAATCTTAGGGTTTTGTTGATTTTTTATCTTTCCTTGATGAATTATAACCATCCAATGATCAAATGATGAATCCTTTGACAAAATATGGATGTTGACAAAAAATTTCATTTTTGACTGTCTGTTGACTTTTTTGGTCAAACGGGTCGTCTATTGACCGTTTGAGCTGCTGACGGTGCGTCTGAGTGAATTGAAGTTTGAAAATTTGTATGATGGTACTTTGAGATATATGGAGGTCCATGAAATCCATTTGAGGTCTCAAAAACTTGTTTCTCCTGAAAAAACAAGAAACCCTAATTAGGGACTGTTTGTGTAGGAGACGGTTAAGCGTACCTGATTTTTGTGCAGTGCTGAGTCTCTGCTAATCATGTGATATTCAGAAGACTTCTAGGACAAAAATCTTGGAATTTTGAATTGCAAAAGATTGATTTGATTGATGGTACAAAACACTGAGAATTGTACTGTCAGCAGTTTGACTGTCAACTAACTGTTCAGGTATTAATGTAGCAGTTAGAGTGAAAAATCAACAGTCATAGTTAATTTTCTTTTTGTTGTTTTTGGTTTATGTGAAATATGAAAGTTTATTTACATGACTTGTTAAAAAAAAAACAAACACAGACATAATAAATACTTAATATTTACTGGATGCGGGCAAAATTACCGATAACAACCCTGAAAATCATTTAATGCACAGAAAAATAAATATTTGACGGGCAGAAACACACAAAATATTATCTGAATAATTAAGCAACAGTACGACAAATAGTACAACATTTAATACTGACAGTACAAATATTACATACTATAATGAACGGTACGACGAGTAAACGGTACATTTAAGAAAATAAGAGACACGACAAACTTTAAGAATGACGATTGATAACCCATGCTACAAATAATAGCATGTAGATGATTGGGAGTGTCAACATCCCAGGTCCACATTTTTCCGGGCTATGTAGATAGAAGAAAGACATGATTACCACCACGACAGTGATGATCATAAGAAAACACGTTTCTACCCGCTTTGCCATTTTTGCCGGGGGATGCTGTAACACCCGTATAATTTTATTATTAATTTATATTGGAATATTTAATTAATAATTAGAATTATTAGGGATTTTGAGGAAATAATGAATAAATAATGGTTTAAGGCATTTGAGCCATATGAGGAAATAGTAAAGATGGGGGTGTAATTTAGTAAAGCTTTCACTAATCTCAATATTATTATTTTTCATAAAATAATTGGGAATTGGGAAACAAAGAAAAGAAAGAACGTGAAAGAACAGAAGTGGGAGCGAGGAACGTGAAGGAGAACTGTAGAGGGAGAGACCAAGAACCAAGACTTTTATCTTAGGTAAGGGGAGACTCTCCGTTTAATCTCTTTTATCGTGTTATGAGTGATAGTATGGATTAGGAGTATGATTGGATCCATTGGTTCTATATTCTGAATTTTTCATCTGTGTTCATCATTGAATTTGGACTGTTTATCCCTAATAGCTGATAGACTTAGGGTATGATGAATGAAATTAATTATGGGATCATATACTATGGTTATGGACGAATTCGTATGCATGTTTAGATGTGATTTTTTCTGGTTTTTAGACTCAAAATCGTGGACTGGTATGCGTAAAAACGAATGGGTTTTGGACTGTTACGAATTCTGCAGGTTCTGGGCATTTTCTGGTGTTTCGCGTATGAAACAGTGCCATACGCGTATGGGATGAGGTCATACGCGTATGGGGGACACTCCCAATGGGCGATACGCGTATGATACGCAGTTGCCCGGTCCCAAATACAACGTACTGGTGTTTTGCGTATGGGAGCGTATGAGGATGCTCATACGCGTATGGGAGTTTTGAAAGAGGAAAATTATTCAGGTGATATGCGTATGGCAAGGCTGATACGCGTATGAGTTGGTTTCTAGGCCATTTTGAGTTCTGGTGAAATGCGTATGATACGCGTATGGGACATAGTGATACGCGTATGGATGCGTATGGGCATCATGATACGCGTATGGACGCTGTGTGTGCAAATTTCTGTTTTTGTGAATTTTTCTGGAAGGTTCAATGATGTGTAACTTTCGATTGGTATGCCTGTTTGTATACTGTTTGGTACTGTGTAAACCCTGTGATGTGATTCTGTGGTTTACTGATGTTTTAATTGTATTTGAATGATGTGAATATATATATGAACATGCTTGATGTCGATGATGATGATGATGAAATGAGTATAGATGATGCTACTCATAGTATGATGATGAAGTATGTTATATATATATGTTGCATGCATTCATAAACATGGGCTGAATCCTATATGATGAGAGGATTCAGCGAGGGGCAGAATTCCCATTGTGTGGAATTTGTGCTGGCAGGGCCGTATCTGGATGATGATAGATCGGTCGGTGGATGATTCCACTGGTGATGATTGGTACCACATGCATAGTGTCAGTTTCATACATGTGCATGATTTGTTTATAGCTTGATGATATATGTTACATGTTGACAGTCTGTTTATCTGTGGATGTATAAATGATTGATTTGTCTGAATATGAAACAATTGGGTGGATGATATAACTACGATATGTTATTATTTATGATACAATAACATTGGTTAACTGTGATGAGACTCACCCTTACTTGTTGTCATTTTCAGATTGAGGATAGCGGCGCGACTTGGTGAGGGTTAGCTCATAAGTCGGTTTTTGGTTATAGTGTCGGTGTCATGCTCTGGTAGATGTAACACTGGGAACATTTTGTTTTGTTTTAGAGTTTTGGTTATAACTCTATTTGTATTGGTTTATGATGTTTGAAGTCTGATACATTATTGATGAATGTGACTTGATGAATTAATTCCGCTGTGTAAACATGTTTTGCTTAATGAGTTATAATTACAGATGTTTTCAGTGGATGCATGATATGTACCGACGTGTGTTTTCTTCATTTTATGAATTGTGACACCTCTTGCATGTTTACTCTGATTAATAATTATTTAACTGCCGCGGGTTATTAGAAGGGTGTTACAATAGTGGTATCAGAGCATAGTCGGTCGTTGTGACCAGAGTCTTAGTGTTAGTCTTCTGTGTATGCGACTAATACGAGTTATTTGTCGATACTTTTGTTCTGACCGGATTGTTTGTGCTAAGCAGAACAATGGCTGGAAGAGGAGGAAGAAATGACGATGCTATCGCTGAGGCTCTGGGCATGATTGCTGGTGTGCTGGGAGGGAATGCCAATGGAGCTGCGATTGGTGCTGACAGACAACTGAACAGTTTCCAGAGGAACAATCCTCCATTGTTCAAAGGCATGCATGATCCTGAGGGTGCTCAGAAATGGCTGAAGGAGATCGAGAGGATTTTCAGAGTCATTGATTGTGCTGAGGATCTCAAGGTGAGATATGGCACTCACATGTTATCTGAAGAAGCTGATGACTAGTGGATGTCGACCAGAGCTGAGCTGGATGCTGGTGGTACAGCAATTACCTGGACTGTATTCAGGAGGGAATTTCTGAGGAGGTATTTTCCTGAAGATGTCAGGGGAAGAAAGGAAGTTGAATTTCTGGCACTGGTTCAAGGCAATATGTCAGTACCAGAGTATGCTGCCAAGTTTGTGGAACTGGCAAGGTACTATGTGCACTACAATGATGACGAAGCCAGTGAGTTCTCGAAATGTGTCAAATTTGAGAATGGTCTTCATGATGAGATCAAGCAGGGTATCAGGTACCAGAGAATCCGGAGGTTTGTTGATCTGGTAGATTGTAGCAGGATTTTTGAGGAAGATAGCATCAAGCTGAAGTCATCTCACTCTCGTGAGTTGGTTGACAGAAAGGGTAAGAAGCCTATGGATAGAGGTAAGCCATATGGTAGAGGTAAACCTGTTGATTGGAAGAAACCCAGTGGGGGAGATTCCAGTGCTCGTATCAGGTGTTACAATTGTGGTGAGATGGGACATCGTAGGAATGAATGCAAGGTTGATCAGAAGAAGTGTTACAAGTGTGACCAAGTGGGTCATATTGCTGCTGACTGCAAGAAGAGGGTTGTGACTTGTTACAACTGTGGAGAAGAAGGTCACATCAGTCCTAATTGTCCTAAGCCAAAGAAGAACCAATCAGGAGGAAAGGTTTTTGCTTTGACCGGATCAGAGACTACTCCAGAGGACAGATTGATTAAAGGTACGTGTTTCATTCATGGCACACCTTTAGTTGCAATTATTGATACTGGAGCAACTCATTCTTTTATTTCCTTGGATTGTGCTATGAGGTTGAATCTAGAGATATCTGATATAAATGGAAGTATGGTTATTGACACTCCTGTGTCGGGTTCAGTAACTACTTCGTCTGCATGCTTGAATTGTCCGGTTGACATTTTTGGTAGAGAATTCGAGATGGACTTAGTGTGCCTTCCGTTGAAACAACTCGATGTAATCCTGGGAATGAACTGGTTGGAGTTCAACCGTGTTCATATCAACTGTTTTACGAAGACGGTAATTTTTCCTGAAGAGGTTAGTAATGATGATTTGGAGATGACAGCTAGACAGGTGAATGAGGCTATCAGAGATGGTGCAATAGTGTTTATGTTGTTTGCATTGATGAATGTGAAGGAGAAAGTGGCGAGTGGCGAACTGCCTGTGGTGTGTGAGTTTCCAGAAGTCTTTCCAGAAGATGTGAATGAATTACCACCGGAAAGAGAAGTGGAGTTTTCTATTGATTTGATTCCGGGAACTAGTCCAGTGTCGATGACACCGTACCGTATGTCGCCGTCTGAATTGGCTGAACTAAAGAAGCAGTTAGAGGAATTTCTTGAGAAGAAATTTATTCGTCCTAGTTTTTCGCCGTGGGGTGCGCCTGTGTTACTGGTAAAGAAGAAAGAAGGTTCAATGAGGCTGTGTGTAGATTACAGACAATTGAAGAAGGTCACTATCAAGAATCGGTATCCATTGCCGAGGATTGATGATTTGATGGATCAATTGGTTGGAGCACGTGTATTTAGTAAGATTGATCTGAGGTCTTGGTATCATCAGATACATGTGAAAGATGACGATATTCAGAAGACTGCTTTTAGAACGAGGTATGGACATTATGAGTATTCTGTAATGCCATTTGGGGTTACTAATGCACCCGGTGTTTTTATGGAATATATGAACAGGATCTTCCATCCTTATCTCGATAAGTTCGTGGTGGTGTTTATAGATGATATCCTGATATATTCTAAGAATGAGGAGGAACATGCAGAGCATCTCAGAACTGTGTTAGAATTGTTGAAAGAGAAGCGACTTTTTGCCAAACTGTCGAAGTGTGAATTTTGGTTAGAAGAAGTCAGTTTTCTTGGACATGTGATTTCTAAGGATGGTATTGCTGTGGACCCTACAAAGATAGAAGCTATGTCTCAGTGGGAAACTCCGAAGTCAGTATCTGAGATTCGTAGCTTTCTTGGCCTTTGCAGGTTACTACAGAAAGTTCATTGAGGGATTTTCAAAGTTAGCATTGCCGTTAACTAAATTAACCAGGAAGGGACAAGCCTTTATTTGGGATGCAAAGTGTGAAGAAGGATTCCAAGAGCTTAAGAGGAGATTGACTAGTGCTCCTATTTTGATTTTGCCAAATCCGACAGAATCATTTGTAGTTTATTGTGACGCATCACTGATGGGTCTAGGTGGTGTATTGATGCAGAATCAACAAGTGGTCGCTTATGCGTGGAGACAACTCAAAGTGCATGAGAGGAATTATCCGACTCATGATTTGGAGTTGGCAGCTGTGGTTTTTGTTTTGAAGTTGTGGCGACACTATTTGTACGGTTCGAGATTTGAGGTGTTCAGTGATCATAAGAGCTTGAAGTATCTCTTTGATCAGAAAGAGCTGAATATGAGGTAGAGAAGGTGGTTAGAATTTCTGAAGGATTATGATTTTGGTCTGAATTACCATCCGGGTAAGGCAAACGTCGTGGCTGATGCATTGAGTAGGAAGACTTTGCATATGTCTATGTTAATGGCGAAGGAATTGGATTTGATTGAACAATTCAGAGACTTGAGTTTAGTGTGTGAAGGTACTCCTACTAGTGTTAAATTGGGTATGCTGAAGCTGACTAGTGGTATTCTTGAAGAAATCAGAGAAGGTCAGAAAGCTGATGTTGGATTGATTGATAAGTTAACTTTGGTTAATCAAGGCAAGAGTGGTGAATTCAGAGTGGATGAGAATAGTATACTGAAGTTTGGTGACAGAGTTTGTGTTCCTGACGTTGATGAACTCCGAAAGCGTATTTTGGAAGAAGGACACCGTAGTGGGTTGAGTATTCATCCTGGTGCAACCAAGATGTATCATGACTTGAAAAAGTTATTTTGGTGGCCGGGAATGAAGAGGGAAATTGCTGAATTTGTGTATTCTTGTTTGACTTGCCAGATGTCAAAGGTTGAGCATCAGAAACCATCTGGGTTTATGCAACCGATGTTTATTCCTGAGTGGAAGTGGGATAGCATATCAATGGATTTTGTTTCGAGCTTGCCGAGAACTGTCAGAAATTGTGAAGCTATCTGGGTCGTAGTAGACAGGTTGATGAAGTCTGCTCATTTTATACCGGTGAGAATGGATTATCCGATGGAGAAGCTAGCTCAGTTGTATATTGAGAAAATAGTTAGTCTACATGGTATTCCTTTGAGTATCGTGTCAGACAGAGATCCGAGGTTTACATCTAAGTTCTGGGAAGGTTTGCAGAAAGCTTTGGATACTAAGCTGAGATTGAGTTTTGCTTATCATCCGCAGACTGATGGACAGACGGAGAGGACGATTCAGTCGTTAGAAGATTTGTTACGTGCTTGTGTGTTAGAAAAAGGAGGTACTTGGGATAGTTACCTGCCTTTGATTGAGTTTACCTACAACAACAGTTATCATTCGAGTATCGGTATGGCTCCGTTTGAGGCTTTGTATGGTAGGAGATGTAGGACGCCGTTGTGTTGGAACGAATCTGGTGAGAGTACTGTGATTGGTCCAGAAATTGTACAACAGACTACAGAGAAGATTAAAATGATTCAAGAGAAGATGAAAGCTTCTCAGAGTCGACAGAAGAGTTATCATGACAAGAGGAGGAAAACACTTGAGTTTCAAGAGGGAGATCATGTGTTTATGAGAGTTACTCCTATGACAGGGATTGGTCGGGCATTGAAGTCGAAGAAGTTGACTCCGCGTTTTATTGGACCATTCCAAATTTCTGAAAGAGTGGGAGAAGTGGCTTATCGTATCGCTTTACCGCCGATGCTTGCAAATTTGCACGATGTATTTCATGTGTCTCAATTGAGGAAATACATTTCATATTCGTCCCATGTGATCCAAGTAGATGATATACAGGTAAAAGATAACTTGACGGTTGAGACTTTACCTGTGAGGATTGAGGATCGAAGGCTGAAGCAATTACGTGGCAAGGAAATAGCTTTGGTCAGAGTGGCTTGGGGAGGACCTGTTGAGGGAAATGTTACCTGGGAGCTAGAGAGTCAGATGAAGGATTCTTATCCAGAGCTCTTTATCTAAGGTATGTTTTCGAGGACGAAAACTCTTTTAGTGGGGGAGAGTTGTAACACCCGTATAATTTTATTATTAATTTAAATTGGAATATTTAATTAATATGTAGAATTATTAGGGATTTTGAGGAAATAATGAATAAATAATGGTTTAAGGCATTTGGGCCATATGAGGAAATAGTAAAGATGGGGGTGTAATTTAGTAAAGCTTTCACTAATCTCAATATTATTATTTTTCATAAAATAATTGGGAATTGGGAAACAAAGAAAAGAAAGAACGTGAAAGAACAGAAGTGGGAGCGAGGAACGTGAAGGAGAACTGTAGAGGGAGAGACCAAGAACCAAGACTTTTATCTGAGGTAAGGGGAGACTCTCTGTTTAATCTCTTTTATCGTGTTATGAGTGATAGTATGGATTAGGAGTATGATTGGATCCATTGATTCTATATTCTGAATTTTTCATCTGTGTTCATCATTGAATTTGGACTGTTTATCCCTAATAGCTGATAGACTTAGGGTATGATGAATGAAATTGATTATGAGATCATATACTATGGTTATGGACGAATTCGTATGCATGTTTAGATGTGATTTTTTCTGGTTTTTAGACTCAAAATCGTGGACTGGTATGAGTAAAAACGAATGGGTTTTGGACTGTTACGAATTCTGCAGGTTCTGGGCATTTTCTGGTGTTTCGCGTATGAAACAGTGCCATACGCGTATGGGATGAGGTCATACGCGTATGGGGGACACTCCCAATGGGCTATACGTGTATGATACGCAGTTGCCCGGTCCCAAATACAACGTACTGGTGTTTTGCGTATGCGAGCGTATGAGGATGCTCATACGCGTATGGGAGTTTTGAAAGAGGAAAATTATTCTGGTGATACGCGTATGGCAAGGCTGATACGCGTATGAGTTGGTTTCTAGGCCATTTTGAGTTCTGGTGAAATGCGTATGATACGCGTATGGGACATAGTGATACGCGTATGGATGCGTATGGGCATCATGATACGCGTATGGACGCTGTGTGTGCAAATTTCTGTTTTTGTGAATTTTTCTGGAAGGTTCAATGATGTGTAACTTTTGATTGGTATGCCTGTTTGTATACTGTTTGGTACTGTGTAAACCCTGTGATGTGATTTTGTGGTTTACTGATGTTTTAATTGTATTTGAATGATGTGAATATATATATGAACATGCTTGATGACGATGATGATGATGATGAAATGAGTATAGATGATGCTACTCATAGTATGATGATGAAGTATGTTATATATATGTTGCATGCATTCATAAACATGGGCTGAATCCTATATGATGAGAGGATTCAGCGAGGGGCAGAATTCCCATTGTGTGGAATTTGTGCTGGCAGGGCCGTATCTGGATGATGATAGATCGGTCGGTGGATAATTCCACTGGTGATGATTGGTACCACATGCATAGTGTCAGTTTCATACATGTGCATGATTTGTTTATAGCATGATGATATATGTTACATGTTGACTGTCTGTTTATCTGTGGATGTATAAATGATTGATTTGTCTGAATATGAAACAATTGGGTGGATGATATAACTACGATATGTTATTATTTATGATACAATAACATTGGTTAACTGTGATGAGACTCACCCTTACTTGTTGTCATTTTCAGATTGAGAAAAGCGGCGCGACTTGGTGAGGGTTAGCTCATAAGTCGGTTTTTAGTTATAGTGTCGGTGTCATGATCTGGTAGATGTAACACTGGGAACGTTTTGTTTTGTTTTAGAGTTTTGGTTATAACTCTATTTGTATTGGTTTATGATGTTTGAAGTCTGATACATTATTGATGAATGTGACTTGATGAATTAATTCCGCTGTGTAAACATGTTTTGCTTAATGAGTTATAATTACAGATGTTTTCAGTGGATGCATGATATGTACCGACGTGTGTTTTCTTCATTTTATGAATTGTGACACCTCTTGCATGTTTACTCTGATTAATAATTATTTAACTACCGCGGGTTATTAGAGGGGTGTTACAGATGCAGAGAGAATGAATATGAAGTAGAAATTTGAGAGATGAGTTAGAATTTGATGTGATATTTTGATGGAAAAAATGAGAGGTATTTATAGAATGAAAAGAAGGATAGAGACGTTGCGGAATGAAGTGATTCCGTACAAAAGAAAGATTTGAGTGGAAGTAAGATTTGAAAGAAAGTGTAAGATACTGTTGGAAAAAAAAAGAGAGGTATAGAATAAAGTTAGGATTTGATTTTTGAAAAAGAGATTTGAAAAGAGATTTTGAAAATAATGGAATGTAGTACAAAAGTTAGTGGGAAACAAAAATTAATAATAATTTACTTGTTACCAGTACAGTCTGAATCCCCGGACTCTGCGCCTGCAAAAGATTTAGCTCTGTACCAATTGTGTTAGTACTATTTATCTGTAGATAATTTTCAAATAAATAGCGTGTGTGAAGTAATAAACAGTACTTGGCGTTTGTGTAAGAATAAATTCAACAGCGAGCCAAAATACCGTATAAGAAAAATTCTAAAAACCAAGTATTCATAAATCAGGATATGAAAATCCAAGATTATATGGAACTCTTAATTTTTAGATTGAAGTTTTCTTGAAAAAAGATGCGGGCAAATTTTGGGGTATAACAGTGGCGACTCTTCCTATCCGCGACATTCCGATAAAGTCAGTTCACTGTATTACAGAACTGACCACTCTGCTGGGGATTCTTTCGAATTAAAAGAGGGGTTGCCTTAAAGTTTAGGATCACTTTAATTGTTTGATTTGTCTGCTTTATATTTCAAAGGCTGTTTTGGGTATTTACTTGTGTGAAAGATCCTATCCCGGATCTGAGAACCTTAGGTAAATGGCATGAGACCAAGGAGACTGCACAGTGTATACTGGTGTGGTTGATATGGTGGCTATCGTTAGTTTGACACATTGGTTTGTCCTAGTGTTCCTTGGGATCCGACTTGAGGAAACACTTGGCTGCTGCGTGGTGTCGTTAAGCACTAATTTGCCCTTAGAACCCTAGTTGAATTTGACTTTGGCCTATTAGAAACTAGCGAGGTGGCTGGCTTTGGTTCCGAATGAAGTTGGTTGATACTCGATGCTACTCTCATATGGACTGGACTTTCAGGACCTTCTCGGTTGGTGATTCGATTGCCAAACTGAGATAAGCGCCTTCGAGAAAGGTCAATGATATGAGCTCCCTAGAACCCGATCTTTATATAGGACAGGTTGAACCAACATAACTTCAGTGGGGAGGGTACTTACCTACGAACTTCATGCAATCCTTTAAACCTAAGGACACTTGTGTGACTTGTCTGTGCTTGCTACTAACCCTTTGGTTTTCTTGCAGGTTTTTCTTGTGGGACTCACTCGTCCTTACTATCTTACGCTTTGCCTGATGCACTGCATTCGCATAACATCATGACATCATAAGTATAACATGATTTAACTAACCCTTTCAAGGATCTTAGGGATTTAGAGCGCACAATTTCAGGTACTCTTATCAAGGACCAAATTCCTAATCAAGGGGCAAGAGGATTTATTTCCCTCTGGCCACATACCTTCCAATTCAGAGACTCAGTACCTATCAAGGGGCAAGATGATTTATTTTCCTCTAGCCATATACCTTCAAATTCAGAAGTATCCCGAATCAGAGGCTATGACCCACTCGATATGGGGAGCTTGATTCCCAAAGAAGGAAGTGCAAAGACAAAGTCATGGTTCTTCAAATAAAGATGCAACCAAATCATTCCCCGATGTTGCTAACTAAATTTTCTAAGATACCTGAAATCATTTCATTTGCATCCATAACATCGCATCACAGGTTTCTACCGCAGGTTTCTCACCTCCTCGTTGTTTATTTCAGCATCATGAATCTCGAGCAATCAGTCAAAGAGCTTCAAGCTCAGAATGCCCAGTTTCAAGATCTGATCCTGAAATTATCAAGGGGCAAGATGAACTGAAAGCACTCCTGACCAAGAAAGAGAAAAGGCCTAGAAGATATGTGGGTGTCCTTAACATGGGAAGAAGATTCCGAGGTCAACTCAAGAGGGCTGAAGAAGTCAAGGTTTCTAAAGAGGACGACATTGAACAAGACAATGATGATAGTGTCAAAACTGATGCGAAAAGTAACCATAATTCTGCCAATCCCTCTGAGGAGGAAGGAGACTATTACTATGAGGACGAAGCTGTTGGAAGAACATATGAAAGCCATGGAAATTCATAAGGTACCCAAACTAGATTTTGAAGAGCTAGGCCTCATCTCTGGAGTTGTTATCCCTCCGAAGTTCAAGACTCCCACCCTTGCTAAATACGATAAGGTCTCTTGTATGAAATTGCACCTGAAATCCTATGTGAGGAAGATTCAACCTCATACCGCTGACAAGATGCTATGGATCCACTTTTTCCAAGAGAGCTTATCTGGAACCCAACTCGAATGGTACTATCAACTGGATGGTGCCAACATTCATACATGGGAAGACTTGGCCAATGCTTTCTACAAGCAATACCAATACAATGTTGATCTCGCACCAGCCCGCATGCAACTACAAAGCATGTCCATGGGACCTAATGAAAGCTTCAAAGAATATGCTCAGAAATGGAGAGACTTGGCTGGCAGAGTCCAACCTCCCATGGCCGACCGAGAGTTAGTTGACATGTTCATGAATACACTGATTGGTCCTTTCTACAGCCACTTACTTGGTAGCTCCTCTTCTGGTTTCACCGACCTCATACTGATTGGAGAACTTGTTGAAAGTGGTATCCGAAGCGGAAAAATTCAGGCGGCTACTTCTTCTGGTACTGTAAAAAAGCCATATAATGGGAAGAATGAATACACCATCGTTGGGGCAGTCCTGGTCTCTAATCAGGCCCCAACACAACAGCAACAGAAAGATCAACGTAAGCAACAAGGTGGCCAACGTACTTGGAAATCCAAACCCAAAAGGTCATTTACCCCACTACACACGCCATTGGCTCAAGCTTTGCAACACTTGCTCGACCAGAGTTTGATAACTCTACTGCCTCCATACTCAGCTCCTTCTAATCCCGCCCTTAGGTACAAGCATCATGCGAGATGTGCTTACCATTCCAATAGTTCTGGTGATGATACAGAAGATTGTGGGCCATTGAAACATAAAATTTAGGATTTGATTGAAGAAGGGATCATTGAATTTGGACAACCATAGGAGCCACACAAAGTCTAGAGGATGGCTATTTAGATCATTAATTTACTCGCATTCACAATTTCTTTCCTGTTTTTTTAAACATTCGTCTTATGTCGGACTCTATTTATTTTATCATAATCATTAATTCATTGCATATGTTTGTCTTGACTTATTTCTCCTCCTATTGCTATATTAATATTTGTTTTTACTTGGTTCTCTTTATGATATTTAACTCTCGCTAAAGCCGTAAGCCTTTTGAGGGAGGATGACAAAAACGATACCGCAACCTCATACAGTATGCTTTCGAACAGACTATGCTGACAATGTACATGCATTGTTTCAATTCATAAACAGTGGAGATATAGGGATGTTAATCCCTCG
Source organism: Vicia villosa (assembly GCF_029867415.1). Classification (NCBI taxonomy): domain Eukaryota; kingdom Viridiplantae; phylum Streptophyta; class Magnoliopsida; order Fabales; family Fabaceae; genus Vicia; species Vicia villosa. The sequence continues at coordinate 17,761 of NW_026705774.1, read as the reverse complement.
TCAACTCCATTGAGCCTAAGAAGTAGAAGTTCTCTTTCTCATACAGATTAAAACCCTTAATCATAACCTGGGGCAGGGTAGTTACTCAATTAACTCAATTATGCCAGGTGCTTTACACAAGTGATGGATTCCCGTAATTCTCAAATTAGGCAGTCAATATCCATAAAAGAAAAAAGAAGAAAAAGGTTTAAGTCAAAACCTATGAAGGAGACTTATCGAAAACCGAAATATCCCGCTGAATGTAATCTCAAAATAAACAGTTCAGGCAAACGTTAGGGATAATAAAGTCAAAAAAGGAGGTCACTACAAATCCTAGACAAAAGAAAAATAATTACAAAAAGGATGACTGCCTTTTCAAACAAACTTTCGGTGCTTCAACCATCACCAAATGTCAATATTACGACTTCAAGACCTGCCAGAACTTAAATGCAAAGTTAATTGAGCATAAGATCGAAGAACATCATGAAGATTGGGATGGGTACAAATAAACTTTGAGCCTTTATCCTTTGTTTCTTAAACCGTGAACCAACTGAAAGCATGGTTAGTTCGAAAGCATACTGTCACAAAAAAAGGGTATCCTGACTCCATAAAGTTTACCAAAAATCCTGAGTTGATATCATGTTTTTACAAATATCACTTTCTTACATCTTTTGTTTTACTAAAAATGTTTTTAAACTCCAAGACAGACATATGCATTGCATCTCATGATTTCATCATAAAACAATTTTGTCTACATAATTTCAAATGTTTGACATCAGGAAGAATCTGCATGGGGCATAATTACTTACTAAAATTCCTCCCGACAAATAAATTTGCAGAGACGTCTCGTATGCATGACTCGATCAGCTAAAAGCTTGTTTACACAAGGGGTGCGACATATTATTATCCCATCTATTGGGGGAAAGCTGGTCACGATTCATAGAATCTCTTAGAGGCACTGAAAAACCAGAGAAGTTAGTCCATCACTGGGGGCATGTCACATCAGTTACAAATCTCAACAAATGCTATTTAGCTACTAGCATCAGATGATGTCGGTATCTGTCTCTTCTTTGAAGTTCTATTTCCAAATTCAAGTATCAAGCATACCAAGCTATTGATTCCAGGGGCAGGTATACTCTCGCAAGTGTTTTTCAACAGCAAGTACTCAAAGACAAGGGGCAATGAAAAATTGAAAATCTCTGGGAACCTTCCCCACAGAGCAGTTTTCATAATATATCCCCACATAGCCTTTCTTAAGAAGTTATCCTCAAGCAACCTCTTCCTAACAGAGACTTGGTTCCCCAACGGATTTTATACCTCCGACATTGCCGGTTTTCCGACACAATCTTCTTCTCTAGCATGGTTTATTCAAACTCGCTATTTCCATTAAAGTTAACACTCACAGATGAGCTCGGTCAGATAATACATTCTTCTCTCTTGTCCTGAGGATATGTCAAGATCAGATCATTCAAGGTATTCTCATCCCCAAGCGAAGATCAAAAATCCCCAGCTGGATATCACCGAACAAAAGATAGGAACTCTCTTGTCATTATCTCCAACAGCACACCGAGACTTATTTTCCCAACCAGCAGCTGCTATACAAAAATTATCAATATGCTCCGACTATACAGTCCATCCCTACATTATTCATAAATACATGCATAACATACAATACTCTCGTTTATTTCGAGAATCTCAATACATGCATCATGATATTGCATAAAACTAATCTTTCCTTTTCAGGTCACTTCATAACCAAAAGAATATTATCACCCAAGTACGATGCAAATACAATCACATCAACGATTCAATTTTAACACTCATTCAAGACGAATATAATTCTGATGCTTCATTCCGAGTCTTTCTTCAAAGATAATTCAGAAACAATCAAAGAACATCCCATCCTTTATAGGAACCTTTCTAGGTAGTCTTCTCTAAGACGTTAATTATCCTTTCTAGGAGCCTTTCTAGATAGTCTTGTTTAAGACGTATCATATCCTTTCTAGAAACCTTTCTTGGTAATCTTTTCTAAGATGATTCACGTCCTTTCTAGGAACCTTTCTAGGTAGTCTTCTCTAAGACATTTATCATCTTTTCCAGGAACCTTTCTAGGTAGTCTTCTCTAAGACATTTATCATCCTTTCTAGGAACCTTTCTAGGTAATCTTTTCTAAGATGTTTCATCCTTTCTAGGAACCTTTCTAGGTAGTCTTCTCTAAGACATTTATCATCCTTTCTAGGAACCTTTCTAGGTTATCTTTTCTAAGATGATTCATATCCTTTCTAGGATCCTTTCTAGGTAGTCTTGTTTAAGACGTATCATATCCTTTTTAGGAGCCTTTCTAGGTAATCTTGTTTAAGACGTATCATATCCTTTCTAGGAGCCTTTCTAGGTAGTCTTATTTAAGACATATCTCAACCTTTTTAGGTAATCTCCCTTAAAACAGTTATCCAATCCTTTCTAAGGCATCTCTTGCCTTTTTAGGGAGCTCTTTAGTCAGTCTTCTCCAAGACAATTCTTCTCGAGCTTTGTTTAAAGCCTAATCTTCATTAAATCAGTAATCATAGTCTTCTTTAGGCCAGTGCTATACCCTTTTCAGGAACCTCTCCAGGTAGTCTTCTGTAAGACATTACTTTATTTTGATAATCTCTCCTTTAGATACAATTAATGCATATAACTCAGTCTGCAAAGCATCTGCTTCAGACAAATATCTTGTCAACATCTGGATGGCATCTTTAAAGCCCGTCTCAGACAACTTTCCGCCCACATCCGGATGGCATCTTTAAGCCCATCTCCGGCAAAAGTCCCTGCTTCAGCTAGGGCAAATTCCTGGGTATTCTAGTGTTCAATCCTCTTCTACCCTCAGATTCCGACAGGCACACAAGCCAATCTACATCCTCAGGTATAAGAAGATTGAACAGGGGCAGTTGTCATACCCCAAAATTTGCCCAACATATTTATTCATATTTCAGTCCATCTGACTTTCAAATGCTCAAAGATATACAAGAAGAAAGCATGCAGTCTCTCTCCCAAACAACAGCCTCTGAATTAGGGTTTCTGATTTAATCAAGGAATTTGAACTTTCGATACCTCAAGTGGATTCCGTGATCTCTTATATGATTCAAAGTACCCTCATGCCAAGCTTCAAGCTCTGATTCAAACGATTGCTCATTCAATGACCCAAATAATCAACGATCGACTGGTTGACCTAAAAGTCAAACTATGGACAAATCACAGTCAAAGTTCCTGATTTTTTGTCAACATTCTCATTTTGAAGTGTCATTCATCATTTGATCAAGGGTTGATCATGATTTATCAAATGTCCAAGTTACTAATTTAGGGTTTTGAACTAAAAGTCAATCCAACTTTGACTGATCGTATCTCTCTCATGCACTAACAGAAATTACTATAAAAAAGCATATTCTGAAGTAAATTCAATTCTCTACAACTTTGATGTTGGGTCCAAGATCCAGAAATGCTTCCACATAAGAGATACAGGCCAAAACATTACAGGTCCTTCTAGAAGATCGCAAAAAGCAGTTTTTTGTCAGGAGCAATATCATCAAGATAAAATCTCCAAATGAAAAATATATTCCAAGGTGGCTTGTAGAGGACATCTTGAGGTTTCCAAAAAGTCCTAGAACACCTTCATAGGATCAAAATTGAGTGAGTTATAACTGACAAAAGTTGGGCAAAAATGGAAAAATACATGAAACCTTAAATGAGCAAATTCAAGTTGAGTTTTGGGCTTTTATTTTTGGGTTTCCCACGTGATTTTAAGGTCAAAAGAGGCCCATTGGTCATATATTATTTATTTTATAGTTTTATTTCATTTATATTTGTTTTTAGTCATCTAAATTCAATATAAAATCAAATAAAATTACAAATAAATAAAAAGATCATATAGTTAATGTCCAAATATCTTGATCAAATTTCCAATCAATTCAAGGGCCAATATAACGTGAGAAATATGCATGAAATAGGTTGGAGCTCAAATTAGAAAGATTTGGTGCAAAAAATCATATCAAATTTCCTCATGATCAAAGATTGATTCTTTCCCAAGTTTCTTACCCTAATTCACCTCACACACACACACACACACACACACACACACACACACACACACACACACACACACACACACACATATATATATATATATATATATATCTAACGTTGCAGCCCTTCAAGATCACGAAATCCTAGTCCCAAAAGCTCTCAAAAACCTTGCAAAAAAAAATCAAGAACTTAGGGCAAACTTGCAGTGTTGGTTTGAGAACGAGTCAGAGGAAAACAAGCATACTATTCCACTTTTAAGACATCATAAGGTAAGCCCAGGTAATTTGTAAGGTCAATTGTACATGGAATGCACATATCATATGAAACAATTTCATTCATACTTTTTAATTCTTATATTGCATAATTTGTTGTGTTTCAAAGCAATTTGAACGTACTAATATATTCCTTGAGTTATTTAGAATGAATCTGGGCGATCACATGGGATCAGGAACGTTTTAACCATCACTTGCCATTGTTGGAGACAAAGCTTTGATCTTTTCGTACCCATGGCTACGAAGGTTTTAAGCCAAAGCTAACCCCTCCATTGAATTTAGAGGGTCACTATTATGTGATCTGGGTTCAAAGGCATGTCTTTTTGTTGTTGTTTTTCGTGTTTTGAAGGTGCAGGTTGATGGAGATAGACACCTAGCAAAATTCGCAAGTAAATTCCTAGCAGTTTCCGCAGGTAATATCGTAGGTACCGAGGTTGAGGATAATGAATAGTAACGTGGCCACACATTCGTTACACGCGTGATAACGTGGTTGGACAGTCCACCACTCACTCTCTCTCCGCGTGCGTATCCATGTTTGATTGGCCAGTCAATTCTTCAACACCCTCTCTCCAATTCTCATTGGTCTACGCAGAGAATAAGGGGCCCAGTCTTAATCTCTTTTGACTTTCAACAATTTACTTGTCTTTTTTTTACTTATACTATTTTAGGTATTAATGAAACAAATAAAAATTGCAGAAGAGATGGTGAGGCTGTTTTGATCGCTGGCAACCAAGAGGGCATGTGTTCGACCCCTAGTGCAGACAAATGTTATTTTTTACATGTTGCTTGTTCCCTGATCCGATGTTGTCTCCTTGTGCATACCCACATTGGAACCTTCCATCCCAGCCATCGGATCTTCAGTGTGCATTGATCCAACGCTCCTAGACGCATGACTACAATGGACACTCAAAGAATCAACCACACCAGGATCCAGAGCTAAGGCTTTTTTTTATTTTATTTTTTTATTCTTTTAATTTTCTTTTAATTTCATAATTCTTCTTTCTATTTTATTTTCTTTTTTCTTTTTCTTATTAAATTATTTTTGTAAAAAATTTATATTTACCAAATAATGTTCATTTTTTTATATTTTTTTATCGAAAATTCGACTTTGTGTCATTTTATCAAAAATTGTTTTTAAGCAATAAAAATTATTATTTTTGTACATACTTTTAATCAATTAATTAGGTTGAAAACCAATAATTAATTTTTATGTTTGTTAACCTCGATCCATTTATAAACCCTGGTAGCCTTAGGTTTACTGGTAGGTGTTGCCCATTAACCCTGTTTAACTTTTGGCTCATTCAGGGCTTGCCTTTTGCCATGCCCTTTTTGTTTGCCTAAATTATTATTATTTTTATCTGCCACGTTATAATTTATGAGATCACTCATGCACTAACATTTTTCTTCTTCGTGGTTAATTTTCAGGATAACCAAAATTCTTCATCCATGCGCCATCAGATCAAAGAAGCTAAGTTCTAATCCTTTTCTTATTTAAATGTTATTTTACCTTTTAATTTTTGCCTTATAGGTTAAATTAGGGTTTATCTTCAATGCCAATGAATTTCTCCTACACTCACCCCTATTATTTTTTGTTTAATTCTCAGATGTTCAGAGTCAATCAAAGGTTCGAGGAAGATCAAGGCTCAAGATACAGGTAATTAAATTAATTATTCATATTTCTTATTTTCTGCTTTAATTCCCCCTTCCCCGCAGGTGTTTATTGTAATAGCGTAGGACTTTTATTTTTCAGCCTTTAATTTTTGCAAATTTAAACTGCGTGGTTAGTAATCTTAAGGAGTGCAAGCCTTGAACATAATTAGGATAACTAATTACAAGATAAATAATCGAACTTAATCACGTGATTGTTGCACCCACACACCTTTAGGGTAATTCCTCTTGTTGCCCGTTGCCTTATTAATTGCTGCCTTGTTGCCTTAATTTTGTTGCCTAAAAATAGTCAAGTCCCTCGATTCCGAGGATACCTAAAGCAATGTTGCCTTCAAAGTTATTGAAACTCCCCCGAGGTTGCCTTAAAAAGAGTGATTGTCCCTATTGCTAAGGTATCCTCGCATGATGCCTAAGAAGATAAAATGACTATTATATCCTTCCCTTAGACTACCTGCCCTCTTTATGGCATGGGACAGTCTTCTGGCGAAAGATTATTCTCGATGACCCTTCACATCCAATTGAAAGACTTCCTGCTCTCTTATGGTATGGATAGATCCTTTCGCCCGAAAAGCTAAAAGAACGAATTTTAAAACTTAGGGTAGTTGCTACTAATTGCTTCTCTAAATTCAAAATCTTTTTCCCACTCTTTTCAAAAAAGACTACGCTTATTTACAAGCCAAAGTTCTTATTCATATTTCTATTCACACCCCACTTTTCAAACAATTCAAACATTTTGAAAACAAAGTGAGCTAAGCAATTAAGAGCCCATGGATAACCATGGATACAAAGGGTGCCTTACACATTCCCTTTGTATAACTTACCCCCCGAACTCAAAATCTTTTCAAAAGGTCTTTTTGTGTTCTTTTAGCCTTTCCCAATTGGATAAAATAAAAGTCGGTGGAGACTCTTGCTATCCGCGACATTCCGATAAAGTCAGTTCACCGTATTACACTCACCCTTCTCCAGAATTCATGTAGGATGCATATGAGTCTTTGATTTCTTGCACTCCAACATATCAAATTTCTTTAGAAGTTCTCTGGCGTACTTGCCCTGATGGATAAATGTCCCTTTTGGACATTAATTTATCTAGATTCCCATAATACCATCTGACTTATCTTGAATTCTTCTTGTATAGACTTAGAAAATTCCTTGCACAAATTAGCATTAGAAGAACCAAACATAATACCATCAATAATAAATCTATACTATAAGAATATCATTTTTGAATGTCTTACAAAACAAAGTTGATCAACCTTTCCTCTAGTGAAATCATTTTCTAAGAAAAAGATTGATTAGTCTTTCATACCATGCTATGGGAGCTTGTTTCAGACCGTACAATGATTTCTTAAGTTTGAAAATATTTTCTGGAAACTTATAATTTTCAAAACCAAGAGATTGGTGTACATACATTTCTTCAGTTTTGTAACCATTCAGAAATACACTTTTGACATCCCTCTGATACAAGATGATGTTATGATTAACTGCAAATGAAATTAGGAGACAATATATTCTACCCTGGCAACTGATGCAAATGTTTCTGTATAGTCAATCCCCTCTTGCTGACTATAACCTTTTGCTACCAGAAGAGCCTTGTTCCTTGCAACTTTTCATTTTTCATTGAGCATGTCACTGAAGACCCATTTGGTTCCTATGACATGAATTCCTTTGGGTATAGGCACAAGATCCCAAATATTGTTTATGGAGAATTGATTAAGTTCGTCTTGCATATCCAGAATCCACTCATTGTCCAAAAGTGCTTTATCAATAGATGCAGGCTCTATCAAGGAAACCAAACCCAGAAGCGTCTATTCAGAAGGTTTGAATGAGGATCTGGTTCTGACCAGTTCAGTATTGTCTCCCATAATCAATTCTTCATAATGAAAGGATCTTCGTCTTTGTCTTCTCATAGGAGTTTGAGCTTCAACAACTTCAAGTTGAATAACTGCTGAGTCGTTGGTCTTAGAATCTTTTGCAGCATCTTCTCTATCTTCAGAACTGAGTAAGTAATCTTCAGATCTGCAAATTTCTCAACTAGCTTTGAATTTTCAGAGTCAAGCTTATCATCAAATTTGTCATGAATTAATTCTTCAACAATTTGTGTTTCAGTGTTATATACTATGTAGCCTTTTGAGAATTCAGAATATCCATAATCAAACACTTTTGTGCTCTAGAATCAAACTTGTTTAGATTGTCCTTAGTGTTTAGAATAAAACAATCACATCCAAAAGGATGAAAATATGAAATGTTTAGTTTTCTATTCTTCTACAATTCATAAAAAGTCTTACCTAGAATAGGTCTTATAGAGATCATGTTCTGAATATAACATGTTATGTTTACTGCCTCAACCTAGGAGTGCTTTGCCATGTTAGTCTTATTGATCATGGTTTTGGCCAACTCCCGTAGAGTTCTATTCTTCCTCTCTACAAATCCATTTTATTGTAGAGCTCTAGGGCAAGAGATATCATGGAAAATGTCATTTTCATCAAAGAGTTTTTCAAAATACTTATTTTCAAACTCCCCATCATGATCACTTCGGACTTTTCCAATCTTAGCATTCATCTCGTTTTGCATATCTGACTTCTAACTCCATTTTATTGTGGTGTCCGTGGCAAATTTTACATACAGATATGATATTCACAAATAATTTTTTTTATCACCCCTAAATAAAAGTTCTTTCTACTTATGTATAGTAATAAAATATTTCTTTTTAACTAATAGTAATATTATTTTACTACTATCTCAAAAAATTTATGAAAATATCCATCTATAAAATATTTACTACAATAGTAATAATACTATAACAAACAATAATAAATTATTATATTTTGTAATTTTATTGTGGATTGAATAAAGGATAATATTCTACAATTATATTATTCATTATATTATTTATGTGTGGCATAAATTTCTAAATAAAGTGTATATAAATTTTCACTATATATCCAGCAATTTTCTTGATTTTTGAATTTTAATTATTTCTTTAAGTTAGTTGTGTAGCATGATTGATGGATGGATTCTCATTGGATGACAGTGTTACGGGGACTGAAGTACTAATATTTAAAAAAAAAAACTATTTCTATTAATTTATTATTTAATGTTTTTTCTAAAAAAACTATAAATTTTTTTAAACAAAATTATCTAATAGCATAAAAATTATTTTTAAAAAAACAAAACAAAAAACACTAATGTTTTGAATATGCAAACTATTTGCAAGATTGAAATTTACCAAATATTCAAAGATTCATTTTAAATTTTAATAAATATATCAAGATCAAACAAAGTAAAAAACAATATCCAATTTAAGTGATTATAAATATGGGAGTAAAAATGCATAACAATATATAAGGAAATCATCATTTCTTACCTAAAATTCTTTATCACTTTTTAAAATATATTGTGGGCTGGGCATGACCTTACTTAATTTTATTATTTTCAATGGATGAAATCTATATAAAGCCTCAAGAGTAAACAAAGAAAACCATCAAACCAAAAAATAATACAAATAATAAAATATGTCTTGAACATCAATATTAGCTATTTACTTACTCATCTGCATTGCATCCTCCAATGCAGCTATTGATATTCAAGCCATTTGCCAGAAAGCCAAAAACCCTTCATTTTGTATAAATCTCCTCACCCCGAAAGTCGGCGGAGACCTCAAAAGTCTAGAAGAATACACCCTCGATGTAGTTCGTACCGATACATCAAATAATGTTAGCCTACTTAAAACCCTAATCGGAAAAAGTGGCGTTGATCTTTTGATGAAAACAGTTTGTACCATTTTTGCATTATGCAGCAACTTTGAAGCTTCATATCTCTTCAATGGTTGATCTTTTGCAAAATAATTATATGTGACAAAGTTGTTCATTGGACCAAAATCTACAACTTGGATGTTGGAAGTTTTTTCTAGTTTGTACTTGAAATTTTGAGATATTCCCTTCCAAAGTTTGAAAAAAAAACCTTAAAACACTTGGAAAAAATTTCTAGGTATGAAAAGTCAAACTTTGACTTTTTGATCCTTGATTGATTTTCTTGATTTTTCTTGGTCAAATGACTTCAATAATCATATATTGATGATTATAAACTTCAAAAGCCCATGGTTGACCAAAAATTCAAAAAGTCAAAGGTGATGTTGTACAGTTGACGTTTTCAGATGAATTGTGATTTTGGAGATTTCAAGTGAATCAAGCTATCCTCATTAAATGAATGATATGAGTGGATCATATTGAGGTCTTAGAGGATCTTGAGTCATGGTTTGAGTTGTGGAACTATGCCCTGATTGAAAGTCAACTGTCCAGGCGAATTAGGTCAAAAGTCCTAATTGTGGGCCAGATGAAATTGATGATTGGGGCCTCTGAGTTGGAGTACAATTTCCATTGGATATTGACATAGGGATAATTTGAAGATTATTAGGCCCTTTGAGTGATGTCATGAAGCTCTTTAGGTTTCCCCAGATGTGGGCCTTGATTCTTAGTCCTTGATAGGCTTCAAACCCTAGTTTGAGTTTTTAGTGAACAAGTGATTGCTCTGGGTACTTGTCTTGAGTTGATAAAATATCTGGAGATGTGACATCTCGGGGGGGGGGGGGGAAATTAGGGTATGACATTTTGAAAGAAACTTGATCATATAGTTCCTATCTACAAGGATTTCTTGACCTATGGCATCAAAGGCATCTAGTTCACAATCGTCAAAATTCAAGGTTCAATATGTCTTGCAAATACCTTTAAATACCGTTATCATTATAAGTTCATCTTGAAGTCAAGGTTATTTTCAAAACTGGTTTGAATCATGTTTATCATTCAACCACAAATTTCAAGTACAAAGAGCCAAATATTCGAAAGTCCACATAAATCTGAAAAGTCAAACTATTCAAATTCCATCATTATGTATCCATTACATTTCAAGTTACATCACAAAGCAAGAGTTCCAAAACTCATTACAATGGTCAAGCTACACTACGAGATACCCAAGAATACATTACAACACAAGGGCATTGAAAACTATACATTGGACCTAAAGTCTGACTTTGACTCAATCTTATCCTGGACCTGTCTGGCTCTAATCTTCAAGATTCTTCATCATGGATATTCGTCTTCACTTCTTCTCATTGCTTTAAACCATACTTGAGACCTACATGTTCATTGAACCCACCTGCATAATAATGCACCACCACTAGTCAAATGGAAAAATTCTAATCTTCACGTTGACTCCATCACAAATCCAAACATCTACAAACCATGTCAAAAAAACATATGGTACCTACAGCAATATAGTAGCAGAACTCAGACTCCATTCGTAAAAATATAAATTCAGGCCAACAAACCAGTTCGAAAGAAATTCAAAAATATAATTTGCAAGGGAATACCAAACAGGATCCAAGCTCAAGCCAAGTTCCAATTGCCTCTCGACCTGAGTTCAAAATTTTGTCTGGAATCTTCTTCACGCTTCGTGAGTCCTCAAGGTTCGTCATTCTCATTCAACTAGCATGTAAAACGATATCGTTTATTCCGTTTCAGTTATGATGTTTGTGTCTTTTGTTTGTAAGAATGAATCTATAGTATGACACTGTTGGATTTAGGGAAGATGTGTTGATTTTGTTAACGATGGTTGTGATTTTTTTTGCCAAATTAACCTCTGTATGATGTTCTGAAATTGGATTAGTCGGTCAGATGTATGGCTGTATTGATTTGCTCTTAGGGGACTGGTTTATGGTTTTGATGCACAGGTTGGTTTAAATGCATAATGTTAACTGGCTTTGGACAATTATGGGTGCCATTTGTTAAATGCTGCAAGCTTCAATATTTTTAGCAACGTGAATTGGAACGTATGGAGGGTTAATTGTGTATTTGTATGGATCTGAATTGGTAGAACTGATATATAATGAACAAGATTTTGCAGGTTGTTATATGTACAACAAGCTGTTTTGGTGGCTCTGGTTTGATGGCCTCAGACATTTGAAGATGAACGTTTGGTGCGGAGCTGGCGCAAGCAGAATGTGCTATTATGAACTGCATGACCCAAATATAGGTTCTAAAGTGATTTCCTCTCGGATTGAACATGATGTATAAGTATAACTCTGTCTTTCATTTGGCTTTGAGTTACGGGTCTTCCTTAGTGTGTGAAACTGTTTTTGTATTACCTTACTGCTTAGACTAATACGTGTTTACTCGGTGCAGGTCAGAAATATGTTTAATCAACTCACACATTATTTATTATATTTCAGTAAGAACTCCTTCAAAATAGGTTCTAATGGAGGAGATATAGGGAAATTGGTTCCTTATTCGTCTGCAAGGATGCCCTATACTTTTCCTTCAAAGTACAAGATAAGAAGGGCAGAATGCATAGATTTACATGTGGTATGCAAACTATCACATGTTATCTGTTAAATCATTTTTTGTTTTTCATCAATATGTTTGTATTGCAACATGATATAAATAATGTTATTTGTAAAAACAAAAGCACATGAGTAAGGGTTTTTGTATGTGGTTTTTGAAGGGTCTCGGGTCTAACCGCAATGTCATATGCGAATCCTATTCACATGAAACCGATACATGACTCCAATAAGTAATGGACTGGTCAACAGATGGCGTAATCCGAGTATCTCACTGATTGTACAACTCTATGCAGTTGATTGCCAGGACGACTGTGAAGGATAGAAAAACACTTATAAAGGGGGGGGGGGGGTTTGAATAAGTTTAACCTTAAAAACTCTTAAGATAAAAACAATTGCACAATGATTTTTATCCTGGTTCGTTATTAACGAAACTACTCCAGTCCACCCCCTTAGAGTGATTTACCTCATCTGAGGATTTAATCCATTAATCAATCTTGATTACAATGGTTTTCCACTTAGATACTGTTATACCCCAAAATTTGCCCGCATCATTTTTTCAAGAAAACTCCAATCTGAAAATTAAGAGTCTCATATAATCATGGATTTTTATTTCAACAAATATCCTGACATATGAAATACTTAGTTTTTAGAATTTTTCTTATACAGTAATTTGGCTTGCAGTTGAATTTATTCTTACGCAAACGCCAAATATTGTTTATTACTTCACCCATGCTATTTATTTATTTACAGATAAATAGTACTGACACAATTGGTACAGAGTTAAATCTTTTTGCAGGCGCAGAATCAGGAAACTCAGACTGTACTGGTAACAAGTAGATTATTATTATCTTTTGTTTCCCACTAATTTTTGTACTATATTCCATTATTTTCAAAAAAATCTTTTCAAATCTCTTTTTCAAAAATCACATCTCTCTTTTTCCCAACACTATCATACACTTTCTTTCAAATCTTACTTCCACTCAAATTTTCCTTTTGTACGGAATCACATCATTCCCCAACGTCTCTATCCTTCTTTCCATTCTATAAATACCTCCCATTTCTTCCATAAAATCTCACATCAAATTCTAATTCATCTCTCAAATTTCCACTTCATAATCCATCCTTTCTTCTTCCCCGACAAAATGGCAAAATGGTGGGAAACATGTTCTCTTACAGTCATCACCATTGCTACGGTGATCATGACTTTCTTCTGCCTGCATAGTCCTGAAGAGTGTGGACCTGCAATGGTTGCACTCCCAATCATCTACATGTTACTATTTGTAGCATGGGTTATCAATCGTCATTCTTAAAATTTGCCGTATTTCGTATTTCTTAAATGTACCGTTTATTCGTCGTACTGTTCAATATAGTATGTAATATTTGTACTGTCAGTATTAAATGTTGTACTATTTGTCATAATATTGCTTAATTACTCAGATAATATTTTATGTGTTTTCTGCCAGTCAAATATTCATTTTTCTGTGCATTAAATGATTTTCAGGGTTATTATCGGTAATTTTGCCCGCATGCAGTAAATATTAGTTATTTATTATGTCTGTGTTTTTCTAACAAGTCATGTAAATAAACTTTCATTTTTCACATAAAACATAAAACAAAAACAACAAAAAAAGAAAATTAACTTTGAGTGTTGATTTTTCACTCTAACTGCTACATCAATATCTGGACAGTCAGTTGACAGCCAAACTGCTGGCAGTACAATTCTCAGTGTCTTGTACCATCAATCAAATCAATCTTTCACAATTCAAAATTCCAAGATTTTTGTTCTAGAAGTCTTCTGAATATCACGCGATTAGCAGAGACTCAACACTGCACAAAAATCAGGTACGCTTAACTGTTTCCTACATAAACAGTCCCTGACTAGGGTTTTCTTGTTTTTACAGGAGAAACAAGTTTTTGAGAGCTCAAATGGATTTCATACACATCCATATATCTCAAAGTACCATCATACAAATTTTCAAACTTCAATTCACTCAGACGCACCGTCAGCAGCTCAAACAGTCAACAGACGACCCGTTTGACCAAAAAAGTCAACAGACAGTCAAAAATGAAATTTTTTGTCAAAGTCCATATTTTGTCAAAGGATTCATCATTTGATCATTGGATGATCATAATTCATCAAGGAAAGATCAAAAATCAACAAAACCCTAAGATTCAAAATTAGGGTTTTTACCTGAAAAGTCAACTCAACTTTGACTGATCATAACTCTCTCATCCATCATCCAAAAAATTCAAACCAAAGCTCATTTTGAAGGAAATTCAATTATCTTGCAAATGCCATTGATCCCATGGTCATTGCATTCACCATTTGAAAAATATGACCAAAGACATTACAGGTCATTTTCAAAGTCAACAAAAAGACACTTTTTTCAAAAGGACACACAAGGAGCATCAAAAATCATTTTGACATGAGACCAAAGACATTGGTTAGAGGACTCTTTTAGGTTTCCAAAAAGTGCAAGATCTCCTTCATATGACAAAAATTGAGGGATTTACACCTTGTTGAAGTTGGCTAAATTTTGGAAAATGCATGAAACCAACATTGCTCAAAAATGCATTTTTTCCAAAAGGGGCCAAGTTTTTATGGTTCAAACATCTTTGCCATGTTATTATGGGCCTCCCACGACCAAGACTAAGCCCACACCATTTTTAATCATTTTTTGCTTGATTTTATCTTATTTTAAGATTAAAATTAAAAGGAAAATGGATGGATAAATGGTAGCTTAACTTCCAAGCATGACTCACCCAAGGAATCTTCATCTTTCTGCAGAAAATTGAAGAGCAAGGCAGGTGCATTGAAGGCAAGAAGACTTGGTCAATAATTCAAAGCTTTTTAATATAAAAAATGCAAGAATTCCACAAAGGCAACTAAGATGCTTCTTAGCTTCAATTCTAAGCACTCAATGCTTATATATAGACTATCATACGTCAGTAACATAGAGAGGACGAATTCAGTAGCATTCATAAGCATATAGCACTCTTGTAACAACTTGTAATTTTCAAAGAAACTTGGAATTCGAATTTTAAGTTTCAGTCCATTTCAATACAAAATAAATATTCAAACACCTTCCTTGAACATCAATAAACGTATCCCAATCAATTGCAAGCCTTGAAGCTCACTAAATCGAGCTATACAGGTCATAATTTGTTCGAACCTAAATCAACTTGTATCTGGTTATTCACACATGCTTAGCAAGATGTAGACATATAATTAAGTTTGGTTTGAGGTGTAGATCATTTCTGGAAACTTAATTGGAGTTTGAACACGTATACACGAAACTACCATTTTAGGGTTCTTCATCTCAAAATTAGGGCTTTCTGAAATAGGCAAAATTAGAGGTTCTAAGTAGTACCATTAGGTTCGTATGGATCAGACGAGTTGAATGGTACCATCGCGCCAAATTTCTTTGCACGTTTACCCCTATTCGTTATTTTGCAGGTCTGAAGCTCATCAATTACAGCGCTCTTTCATAAAAGCGCTGTAAAAGGCCCTAGCGAGAGGTTGAAGATGATGAGGTGTCCCCACCTCATTGGACAGCCAGCGCGCGTACTTTTTAAAATTTCCTCTAATTCTGTGCTTTGCAGGTGTACTGATCACCACGTGCCTCAATTTCTGGACCATCTGATCTCATTTAATGAATCATCCAACGCGCCAGATCAAACAATCCTTATCATGGACCCTCAATCCAACCACACATGATCAGTATCCTTTTATTTTCTATTTTATTTTAATTTCTTTGTTAAATTAATTAAAAATAGTTTTAAAAATCCAAAAAAATACACAAAAAATATTTTTAGACTTCTAAAATAATATATTATTTTCTGAAATAAAAATATTTTATTTTTCTTCAAAATTTCAATATTTTGCATAATTAATTAGTATATATTTATATATTTGCTTTTTAATTATTCTAACCAATCAAAAAATCATAAAAAAAAATTGTTCTTTATGTTAAATATTGTTTACATATTATAAACTAATTTTGTACATATTTTGAATAATTTTATCCTTAAGTTTTAATTATTTGTATAATTATTTACATAATTATGTTTTAATTAACTTAAATCAATTTCAAATCAATTCCAAAAATTCCAAAAAAATTAGTTTTGTTTTAAAATTAATTAACAAATATTTTGTACATATTTTAAACTTAATTTCTAGGTTTAAATCTATTTTCATCTTTTTTTTTCATTTTAATTTAATTAATCAGGCATTAATTATAATTAAAATAAATCATAAAAAATCCAAAAACATGCCCTTTTATTTTTCTTGCAATTTAAATTCCTAGATAAATGTATAGGATGTCAAATTCATGTAAATAGGCTAGTTTACATTTCCTGCACAATCGATGTAATAGCGTAGATTTACTTTCCGCACTTTACATTTCCGCACTTTAATTTCCAGCAAATATAAACTGCGTGTATGTCAAAGATAAAATTGAACCGTTAGATCAATAACTTCAAAGATAAATCCCTTCTCAGTCTTTTCACAATCACACTTGCACCTCTTAAGGTAAATCCCTTCTCAGTCTTTTCAAAATCAAAGTCAAAATTCTACTGTTTTGAGTACAAGATCGATCCTTGCGTTTATATCCGGTGAAAGGATAGATTTTTAAAGGAAATAGGATAAAGACCTTACAACTCAGGGTAGACCTCCTAGTTTGCTTGCTCAAATCAAAACAAACAAAATTTTCATACACTGTTGTTTTTTCAAAACTTTCCAAAAAAGACAATACTTTGTATACATCCAAACACGGATTATTACAAAGTTAACGTTCTTTTCAAAAACATCTTTCGAAAGATAAACAAACATTTTGTATACATCCGCACACGGATCATTACAAAATTCAATTTACAAAAGTATTTGAAACCACATATGAGCAATTTCAGAGCAATTGAAAAGTGATCGAAAAACAAGTGAGCCAAGCAAACTTAAGAGCCCATGGATAACCATGGATACAAAGGGTGCTAACACCTTCCCTTTGTATAACCTACCCCCTTACCCAGAATTTCTTAAAGGTCTTTTTTCTGTTTCTTTTATAAACCTTTCCTTAATTGGATAAAATAAAAGGTCGGTGGCGACTCTGTGAATTTTCAAAAAATGCGAAAGCATTAAGCGATAAAAAAGAGTCAGTTCACGCATCTCTACAGAACAGAGGTATGACCCGGATTAAAAAACGGAGGTCCACAGAACTGGCGACTCTGCTGGGGATTTACTTTCAAAAAACAAAATGTTTTCAAAAGGGGTTACCTTAAGAGAATAGGTCGATGTTTTCAATTGTTTGACTTGATTGCTCTATTTTTCAACGGTTTGCTTGGGTATTTTGCTTGTGTGAAAGATTCTAACCCGAATCTCGAGATACCTTAAGTATATGACAATAGACCAAGGAAACTGTACGGCATGTACCGATACGGTTGATCTGGTAGTCAT